>NC_141550.1:61007500-61245000 GCF_021556685.1 Rattus norvegicus
AGAGAGCAATTGGCATTATTCTTACTGTTTTAAAAATGATTGAAGAGTAACTGTAATATTTTGACAACCAAAATTGTTCAGGATGCACTTTGAGTGTCTAAAGTCCATATGACAATACGCACTTTCGGTGTGAGTTTGTGTTTAGGATTTCATTCAATTCTAATTAAGCCAAATAATGGTTAAATAAAGACTTACTTGGCAAGCTCTTTTTGTAGCTCTTTAGTCCTCCTGGTTTCTTGATGCAAAGCACAGAGTAAAGAACGCACTGAGCTTATCAGTTTATGCCTCACTTTCTCCGTATCTTCAGACTTCAGGAAGAAGTTAGTAGAAGGTTACTTTTTCAAGCAAAAACACTTGCACATCTTTCTTAAAATACTTTAGGATTCATGTTTTTACTGTTTTTAATTCTCTTTTCCTTATGTGCATTACTGTGACCTTCTACCAAAGCATAAGTCAACGAAGTAACTCAGGAGTTCACCCAAATTAAGCACTGAGTAATATCAAGAAGTTAAAACCCAAAGAAAATATGATTATACAACTCACGCAGCCCCTAGCATTTTCCATGAATTCACAGCTAGCTCCTGGGCATTGGGAGGGCTGGGGCACATTTCCTTGTGGCTCCATGCTGCTGCCTGTTAGATATGGCACTTGAGGGCACTCGGGGTGGGGCCCTACAAGAGCCACCATTGAAGATGTCTTCCACCGCATCTCCCCCTCATGATTTGAACATGACTGCTCTGGACACTTGCAAGTCCTGCACAGATGGAAAAAAGTTAATGTGGAGTATATCTCCTGTTCCCCAAAATGACTACAGGATTCCTGCATGACTTGCATCTCAGAGAATGGTGGTACCAGAGTAAAATGGTGCATTAACTCTGAAGCTGTCACAGGATTCAGACGGCACACAATTATAGGCTTAGGGTCAGTCTCAAGACACACAGCAAGGTATGGAAGCATATGTCCATAATGCTAGCACATACAAAGCTGAAGCAGGAGGATTGTGAGTTTAAGGCCAGACTGTGAGTTCTAGCCCAGCCTCATCTACAGAGTGAACCTTGTCTCAAAAGACAACAATGGAAACTTTGAACCATCGAACAGTATAGGACAGATTAACAATATGTGGCTTAACAGGTAAAGCTATGGCCTGTGGAAGGAATCTGCTTTGATTTTTTTAATGTGCCTGTAAAGATTTACATTTTTAAAGGGTTACTCTGGAAGATAAAGGCATACTTGATAATTATAATAATCCTATTGCATATGAACATATTCAAATATCATGCTGTACTACTAAATACATACAATCAGTAAAAGTTAAGACTACCTGAGCCAGAAGTGGTGGTACATGCTTTTATTCCCAATACTTGGGAGGCAGAGGCAGAAGGATCCAGAGAGTTCTAGGCCAGCCTGGTCTTTCTTGATCAAACCATTTAAAGCAGAAAGTCCACCCACCCACTCTAAATGTAGGTGGAACTTTCTGATGCAGCCCAGACTGTAGGACATGGAAGACAGAAACTTCTCTTTTTGCCTGCTTTCCCTCACTCTTGCTGGCAAATTCATCTAACTTGTTGCAGCAACTCTTCATCAATATTAGAACCAATTTCTTCAGGCTTCCAACATAGACTAAAGGCCAGCAGCTCTCCAGGAATCCTCAAGTGCCAGACTCAGGCTGCTAAGCCATCCAGTCTCATGGACTGAGCAGATATCGGATTCTCAGCCTCTCCAATACAAGACTGCTATTACTGAACTATGCAGACTACAGCTTGTAGACCAATCTATTAAATCGTGTGTGTGTGTGTGTGTGTGTGTGTGTGTGTGTGTGTGAACACATGCCCTCTGTGTGTGTGAATGTGATTGTGCATGCACGTTCATGTGCATATATATTCACTCAGTTGTATTCCTTTAAAGAACTCTGACTAATACACTTGTATTTAGCAAAATGCTTTAATGATTAAAAGAAAAAATCTTGAAGACTTCCAGGTAAGATAGAAGACAAGAATCTACACAGGAACAATTGTCTGATGATGATTTTGGAAAACACAGTGAAAGGGAGTTTCCTATCACTCCACAAGTTACTTTTCCATCTTGGCCCCAACAAACCCTTCTATCCCCTGGGCCCTAAACTTGCCCTCCCACTGGACTGCTCTTACCACTATAAGTGTGATCAATGAGTCCAGATTCCTACCAGGAAACTTAAATGGATATTCGACTAGGAATACCACAGTAGGATTCCTGCTGTCAGGGACACCATCAGCACCACAGAGCTCTACACAGTGCTTTGGGTACCAGATAGCCAGGCAGGCCTGTGGGCATGCAGCATTGGTGGCTGAGTGGAGTCTGCCTCAACTATCCACAGTCCATAGGGCAATCAAGAAAACCCCACATACAAGAACAAGAACTGGGATCCCGAGACCGGATAAACAGTTCTCTGCACCCAAATCCCGTGGGAGGGAGAGCTAAACCTTCAGAGAGGCAGACAGGCCTGGGAAACCAGAAGAGACTGCTCCCTGCACACACATCTCGGACGCCAGAGGAAAAAGCCAAAGACCATCTGGAACCCTGGTGCACTGAAGCTCCCGGAAGGGGCGGCACAGGTCTTCCTGGTTGCTGCCGCTGCAGAGAGCCCCTGGGCAGCACCCCACGAGCGAACTTGAGCCTCGGGACCACAGGTAAGACCAAATTTTCTGCTGCAAGAAAGCTGCCTGGTGAGCTTGGGACACACGGAAGCAGAATTTCTCTAGAACCGGGCACGTTCTGTGTTTACCTGAAGTCCCACACCCGCGGATCCCGGCCCGCAGCAGCTCTCTGCTCCCAGACCCGGTGAGAGAGAGACCCAACCGCCTGGTCAGGTGGGCACTCCTGAGGCTGCAGAGCGGAAGAGACCACCAACACTGCTCACCCCTGCCCACATCCCTGGCCCAAGAGGAAACTGTATAAGGCCTCTGGGCTCCCGTGGGGGAGGGCCCAGGAGCGGCAGGACCCCTGCCACAGACACCACCGGACCCTGAAGGAAACAGACCGGATAAACAGTTCTCTGCACCCAAATCCCGTGGGAGGGAGAGCTAAACCTTCAGAGAGGCAGACAGGCCTGGGAAACCAGAAGAGACTGCTCCCTGCACACACATCTCGGACGCCAGAGGAAAAAGCCAAAGACCATCTGGAACCCTGGTGCACTGAAGCTCCCGGAAGGGGCGGCACAGGTCTTCCTGGTTGCTGCCGCTGCAGAGAGCCCCTGGACAGCACCCCACGAGCAAACCTGAGCCTCGGGACCACAGGTAAGACCAAATTTTCTGCTGCAAGAAAGCTGCCTGGTGAACTCAAGACACAGGCCCACAGGAACAGCTGAAGACCTGTAGAGAGGAAAAACTACACGCCCGAAAGCAGAACACTCTGTCCCCATAACTGACTGAAAGAGAGGAAAACAGGTCTACAGCACTCCTGACACACAGGCTTATAGGACAGTCTAGCCACTGTCAGAAATAGCAGAACAAAGTAACACTAGAGATAATCTGATGGCGAGAGGCAAGCGCAGGAACCCAAGCAACAGAAACCAAGACTACATGGCACCATCGGAGCCCAATTCTCCCACCAAAACAAACATGGAATATCCAAACACACCAGAAAAGCAAGATCTAGTTTCAAAATCATATTTGATCATGATGCTGGAGGACTTCAGGAAAGACCTGAACACACTTAGGGAAGCACAGGAAAACATTAATAAACAAGTAAAAGCCTACAGAGAGGAATCGCAAAAATCCCTGAAAGAATTCCAGGAAAACACAATCAAACAGTTGAAGGAATTAAAAATGGAAATAGAAGCAATCAAGAAAGAACACATGGAAACAACCCTGGATATAGAAAACCAAAAGAAGAGACAAGGAGCTGTAGATACAAGCTTCACCAACAGAATACAAGAGATGGAAGAGAGAATCTCAGGAGCAGAAGATTCCATAGAAATCATTGACTCAACTGTCAAAGATAATGTAAAGCGGAAAAAGCTACTGGTCCAAAACATACAGGAAATCCAGGACTCAATGAGAAGATCAAACCTAAGGATAATAGGTATAGAAGAGAGTGAAGACTCCCAGCTCAAAGGACCAGTAAATATCTTCAACAAAATCATAGAAGAAAACTTCCCTAACCTAAAAAAAGAGATACCCATAGACATACAGGAAGCCTACAGAACTCCAAATAGATTGGACCAGAAAAGAAACACCTCCCGTCACATAATTGTCAAAACACCAAACGCACAAAATAAAGAAAGAATATTAAAAGCAGTAAGGGAAAAAGGTCAAGTAACATATAAAGGGAGACCTATCAGAATCACACCAGACTTCTCGCCAGAAACTATGAAGGCCAGAAGATCCTGGACTGATGTTATACAGACCCTAAGAGAACAAAAATGCCAGCCCAGATTACTGTATCCAGCAAAACTCTCAATTAACATTGATGGAGAAACCAAGATATTCCATGACAAAACCAAATTTACACAATATCTTTCTACAAATCCAGCACTACAAAGGATAATAAATGGTAAAGCCCAACATAAGGAGGCAAGCTATACCCTAGAAGAAGCAAGAAACTAATCGTCTTGGCAACAAAACAAAGAGAATGAAAGCACACAAACATAACCTCACATCAAATATGAATATAACGGGAAGCAATAATCACTATTCCTTAATATCTCTCAATATCAATGGCCTCAACTCCCCAATAAAAAGACATAGATTAACAAACTGGATACGCAACGAGGACCCTGCATTCTGCTGCCTACAGGAAACACACCTCAGAGACAAAGACAGACACTACCTCAGAGTGAAAGGCTGGAAAACAACTTTCCAAGCAAATGGTCAGAAGAAGCAAGCTGGAGTAGCCATTCTAATATCAAATAAAATCAATTTCCAACTAAAAGTCATCAAAAAAGATAAGGAAGGACACTTCATATTCATCAAAGGAAAAATCCACCAAGATGAACTCTCAATCCTAAATATCTATGCCCCAAATACAAGGGCACCTACATATGTAAAAGAAACCTTACTAAAGCTCAAAACACACATTGCACCTCACACAATAATAGTGGGAGATTTCAACACCCCACTCTCATCAATGGACAGATCATGGAAACAGAAATTAAACAGTGATGTAGACAGACTAAGAGAAGTCATGAGCCAAATGGACTTAACGGATATTTATAGAACATTCTATCCTAAAGCAAAAGGATATACCTTCTTCTCAGCTCCTCATGGTACTTTCTCCAAAATTGACCATATAACTGGTCAAAAAACGGGCCTCAACAGGTACAGAAAGATAGAAATAATCCCATGCGTGCTATCGGACCACCACGGCCTAAAACTGGTCTTCAATAACAATAAGGGAAGAATGCCCACATATACGTGGAAATTGAACAATGCTCTACTCAATGATAACCTGGTCAAGGAAGAAATAAAGAAAGAAATTAAAAACTTTTTAGAATTTAATGAAAATGAAGATACAACATACTCAAACTTATGGGACACAATGAAAGCTGTGCTAAGAGGAAAACTCATAGCGCTGAGTGCCTGCAGAAAGAAACAGGAAAGAGCATATGTCAGCAGCTTGACAGCACACCTAAAAGCTCTAGAACAAAAAGAAGCAAATACACCCAGGAGGAGTAGAAGGCAGGAAATAATCAAACTCAGAGCTGAAATCAACCAAGTAGAAACAAAAAGGACCATAGAAAGAATCAACAGAACCAAAAGTTGGTTCTTTGAGAAAATCAACAAGATAGATAAACCCTTAGCCAGACTAACGAGAGGACACAGAGAGTGTGTCCAAATTAACAAAATCAGAAATGAAAAGGGAGACATAACTACAGATTCGGAGGAAATTCAAAAAATCATCAGATCTTACTATAAAAACCTATATTCAACAAAATTTGAAAATCTTCAGGAAATGGACAATTTCCTAGACAGATACCAGGTATCGAAGTTAAATCAGGAACAGATAAACCAGTTAAACAACCCATAACTCCTAAGGAAATAGAAGCAGTCATTAAAGGTCTCCCAACCAAAAAGAGCCCAGGTCCAGACGGGTTTAGTGCAGAATTCTATCAAACCTTCATAGAAGACCTCATACCAATATTATCCAAACTATTCCACAAAATTGAAACAGATGGAGCCCTACCGAATTCCTTCTATGAAGCCACAATTACTCTTATACCTAAACCACACAAAGACACAACAAAGAAAGAGAACTTCAGACCAATTTCCCTTATGAATATCGACGCAAAAATACTCAATAAAATTCTGGCAAACCGAATTCAAGAGCACATCAAAACAATCATCCACCATGATCAAGTAGGCTTCATCCCAGGCATGCAGGGATGGTTTAATATACGGAAAACCATCAACGTGATCCATTATATAAACAAACTGAAAGAACAGAACCACATGATCATTTCATTAGATGCTGAGAAAGCATTTGACAAAATTCAACACCCCTTCATGATAAAAGTCCTGGAAAGAATAGGAATTCAAGGCCCATACCTAAACATAGTAAAAGCCATATACAGCAAACCAGTTGCTAACATTAAACTAAATGGAGAGAAACTTGAAGCAATCCCACTAAAATCAGGGACTAGACAAGGCTGCCCACTCTCTCCCTACTTATTCAATATAGTTCTTGAAGTTCTAGCCAGAGCAATCAGACAACAAAAGGAGATCAAAGGGATACAGATCGGAAAAGAAGAGGTCAAAATATCACTATTTGCAGATGACATGATAGTATATTTAAGTGATCCCAAAAGTTCCACCAGAGAACTACTAAAGCTGATAAACAACTTCAGCAAAGTGGCTGGGTATAAAATTAACTCAAATAAATCAGTTGCCTTCCTCTATACAAAAGAGAAACAAGCCGAGAAAGAAATTAGGGAAACGACACCCTTCATAATAGACCCAAATAATATAAAGTACCTCGGTGTGACTTTAACCAAGCAAGTAAAAGATCTGTACAATAAGAACTTCAAGACACTGAGGAAAGAAATTGAAGAAGACCTCAGAAGATGGAAAGATCTCCCATGCTCATGGATTGGCAGGATTAATATGGTAAAAATGGCCATTTTACCAAAAGCAATCTACAGATTCAATGCAATCCCCATCAAAATACCAATCCAATTCTTCAAAGAGTTAGACAGAACAATTTGCAAATTCATCTGGAATAACAAAAAACCCAGGATAGCTAAAGCTATCCTCAACAATAAAAGGACTTCAGGGGGAATCACTATCCCTGAACTCAAGCAGTATTACAGAGCAATAGTGATAAAAACTGCATGGTATTGGTACAGAGACAGACAGATAGACCAATGGAATAGAATTGAAGACCCAGAAATGAACCCACACACCTATGGTCACTTGATTTTTGACAAAGGAGCCAAAACCATCCAATGGAAAAAAGATAGTATTTTCAGCAAATGGTGCTGGTTCAACTGGAGGGCAACATGTAGAAGAATGCAGATCGATCCATCCTTATCACCCTGTACAAAGCTTAAGTCCAAGTGGATCAAGGACCTCCACATCAAACCAGACACACTCAAACTAATAGAAGAAAAACTAGGGAAGCATCTGGAACACATGGGCACTGGAAAAAATTTCCTGAACAAAACACCAATGGCTTATGCTCTAAGATCAAGAATCGACAAATGGGATCTCATAAAACTGCAAAGCTTCTGTAAGGCAAAGGACACTGTGGTTAGGACAAAACGGCAACCAACAGATTGGGAAAAGATCTTTACCAATCCTACAACAGATAGAGGCCTTATTTCCAAAATATACAAAGAACTCAAGAAGTTAGACCGCAGGGAAACAAATAACCCTATTAAAAAATGGGGTTCAGAGCTAAACAAAGAATTCACAGCTGAGGAATGCCGAATGGCTGAGAAACACCTAAAGAAATGTTCAACATCTTTAGTCATAAGGGAAATGCAAATCAAAACAACCCTGAGATTTCACCTCACACCAGTGCGATTGGCTAAGATCAAAAACTCAGGTGACAGCAGATGCTGGCGAGGATGTGGAGAAAGAGGAACACTCCTCCATTGTTGGTGGGATTGCAGACTGGTAAAACCATTCTGGAAATCAGTCTGGAGGTTCCTCAGAAAATTGGACATTGAACTGCCTGATGATCCAGCTATACCTCTCTTGGGCATATACCCAAAAGATGCCTCAACATATAAAAGAGACACGTGCTCCACTATGTTCATCGCAGCCTTATTTATAATAGCCAGAAGCTGGAAAGAACCCAGATGCCCTTCAACAGAGGAATGGATACAGAAAATGTGGTACATCTACACAATGGAATATTACTCAGCTATCAAAAACAACGAGTTTATGAAATTCGTAGGCAAATGGTTGGAACTGAAAAATATCATCCTGAGTGAGCTAACCCAATCACAGAAAGACATACATGGTATGCACTCATTGATAAGTGGCTATTAGCCCAAATGCTTGAATTACCCTAGATCCCTAGAACAAACGAAACTCAAGACGGATGATCAAAATGTGAATGCTTCACTCCTTCTTTAAATGAGGAAAAAGAATACCCTTGGCAGGGAAGGGAGAGGAAAGATTAAAACAGAGACTGAAGGAACACCCATTCAGAGCCTGCCCCACATGTGGCCCATACATATACAGCCACCCAATTAGACAAGATGGATGAAGCAAAGAAGTGCAGACCGACAGGAGCCGGATGTAGATCGCTCCTGAGAGACACAGCCAGAATACAGCAAATATAGAGGCGAATGCCAGCAGCAAACCACTGAACTGAGAATAGGTCCCCTATTGAAGGAATCAGAGAAAGAACTGGAAGAGCTTGAAGGGGCTCGAGACCCCAAAAGTACAACAATGCCAAGCAACCAGAGCTTCCAGGGACTAAGCCACTACCTAAAGACTATACATGGACTGACCCTGGACTCTGACCCCATAGGTAGCAATGAATATCCTAGTAAGAGCACCAGTGGAAGGGGAAGCCCTGGGTCCTGCTAAGACTGAACCCCCAGTGAACTAGTCTATGGGGGGAGGGCGGCAATGGGGGGAGGGTTGGGAGGGGAACACCCATAAGGAAGGGGAGGGGGGAGGGGGATGTTTGCCCGGAAACCGGGAAAGGGAATAACACTCGAAATGTATATAAGAAATACTCAAGTTAATAAAAAAAAAAAAAAAGAACTGGGATCCCACAAGAGAACAGGACTGGGAAAAAGCCCAGTCCAGGACCAGACAGAAAACACAGTGAAGCAGCAGGTTCACCAAGGAGAGGAAAACTATTCAGGCTTCTGATTCCCTTTCCTCGTGTCTCCGCCCAGCTCTCCTTCCTCAGCACAGCTCTTGTTACCCTCTTAGCTGCCAGGGGCCCAGATATCTCATGTCTCCACTCAGCTCTCCGCCCTCCCCTACAGCCATGTCTTACCAGGATGGTACAGTCGGTTGTAGCAAGCAAACACTGTCCTCTCCTGTTCATGTCTCCCGACCCTCTGTGTATGCATATGCTCATGTGCTCATGTGTGTATGTGTGTATGTTTATGTGTGTGTGTGTGTGTGTGTTCTTTTTCATTTTTTCCTTTACTCTTTTTCTATGCCTTTTCTTCTTACTCCCAAAGTTTAGAGGCTGACCTGGTTTATACTATGCCTTTATTACATTATTTTAAATTGTAATTTATTATACTTTTTACTTTATTCCTGTATCATAGTATATAGAGAGGGTACATTCTTTACCCTCTTGGTATAGTCTTCAGTTAACTCTATATTCAGCCCACTTTCCCTCTGCCTTGATTACTCCCATTCCTCTCTGCATCCTCTCCTCTACTTCCTATCTAACTTGACCTGAGACCAGTCACTGCAGTCACTGTGACATTGTCCACCTTTTCTTCCCTCTTCCTTTTAATTAATTCTAACACATTAACATACACTGGCTTATCTGTGTCCCTTTGCTCCCTAAACCAATCAAGACTTAACAAGAAAATATCATCCTGAATGAGGTAACCCAATCACAGAAAAACGCACGTGGTATGCACTCATTGATAAGTGGATATTAGCCCAAAAGCTTGAATTACCCAAGATACAATCCACAGACCACAGGAAGCTCAAGAAGAAGGATGACCAAAATGTGGATGCTCCCAGTCCTTCTTAAAAGGGGGAACAAAAATATCCATAGGAGGGGATATGGAAGCAAAGCTTAGAGCAGAGGCTGAAGGAATGGCCATTCAGAGTCTGCCCCACATGTGGCCCATAAATATACAGTCACCAAAACTAGATAAGATTGATGAAGCTAAAAAGTGCATGCTGAAAGGGACCAGATTTAGACCTCTCCTGAGAGACACATCCAGATCATGTCCAATACAGAGGTCAATGCTAGCAGCAAACCACTGAACTGAGAACAGGACCCCCTTTGAGGGAATTAGAGGAAGGATTGAAAGAGCTGAAGGGGCTTACAACCCCCATAAGAACAACAATGCTTACCAACCAGAGCTTCCAGGGACTAAACCACTATCCAAACACTATACATGGACTGACCCAGGGCTCCAACTGCATATGTAGCAGAGAATAACCTTGTTGGGGCACCAGGGGAAGGGGAAGCCCTTGGTCCTGCCAAGGTTAGACCCCCAGTGCAGGGGAATGTCGGGGGGAGCGGTAAAGAGGTGAATAGGGGGAATACCCGTATGGGAGATTGGGAGGGGGTGAGGGGGGGCTTATGAACAGGAAACCGGGAAAGGGAATAACATTTGAAATGTATATAAAGAAATATATCTAATAAAAAAATAAAATAAAAAAAGACTTAACAAGTATCTGTTTTTGTAGTCTCGTGCAGAGGGGGCTAACACCTGGATAGTGACTATGGCTGCACAAAATACTCAACCACCAACCTCATAAACAAATACAGCTGTACCACAACCTAGATTCTCCTGAACACTGCAGACAAATCCACTGAAAGAGGAGAGGCATTAAAAGCCAGAAACTGGAAAGAACCCAGATGTCCCTCAACAGAGGAATGGATACAAAAAAAGTGGTACATTTACACAATGGAGTATTACTCAGCTATTAAAAACAATGACTTCATGAAATTCTTAGGCAAATGAATGGAAATAGTAAATATCATCCTGAGTGAGGTAACCCAACCACAAAAAAAACCACACTGATAAGTAGATATTAGCCCAAAAGCTCAAATTACCCAAGATATAATCCACAGACAACATGAAGTTCAAGAAGAAGGATGACCAAAGTGAGGATGCTTCAGTCCTTCTTAGACGAGGGAATAAAATATTAATGGGAGGAAACACAGAGACAAAATTTGGAGCAGAGACTGAAGGAAAGGCCATCTAGAGACTGCCCTACCTGGGGATCCAGCCCATATACATACAGCCACCAAATCCATATTGCTGATGCCAAGAAGTGCATTCTGGCAGGAACCTGATATAGCTATTTCCTGAGAGGCTCTGTCAGAGCATGACAAATACAGAGGCAGATGCTCACAGCCAACCATTGAACTGAGAACACGGTCCCCATTAGAGGACTTAGAGAAAAGTTTGAAGGAGCTGAATGGGCTTGCAACCCCCTAAGAACAACGATATCAACCAACCAGAGCTCCCAGGGACTAAACCACCATCCAAAGCATACACATGGACAGACTCCTGGCTCCAGCTGCATATGTAGCAGAGGATGACCTTGTTGGGCACCAATGGGAGGAGAAGCCCTTGCTCCTGCCAAGGCTGGACCATCCAGTGTAAGGGAATGTCAGGGAGGGAAGGTAGGAAGGAGTGGGTGGATGGATGGGGAAGCACCCTCATAGAAGAAGGGGGAGGAGGAATAGGACTGGGGGTTTATGTATGGGAAACCCGGAAAGGGGACATTTGAAATGTAAATAAAAAATATCCAATGAAAAAGAAATATAATTCATGGAAACTTTTGTCAAATAATTTCATCAAACTAAATGAAGTGATACCCATCTCTATATCTTTATGGTACCTCATTTGAAATACATTCTCAGAAACTTTGAATTGTGTATTGTATTTGCTGGATTGAATGTGATATACAATTTATTTCAGTAGAAGAAAATGTTACTTCTCCAGTTTAATGGATTTTATACTCCCAGCCCACGTGTGTCTCTTCGATGCACACCACATCTGGCAGTGGCCACTGTCAAGCACGCTGCCTGGAGGGGAATTGCTTTACAATCCAAAAGTATGTGGAACTCGTGCTTGCCTCTCTCTGTCCTTAGATTACTTTACTTTGCATGGTGCTCTTTAAATCTTCAGTTCTATCCATAATCTTCAATTCTATTCTGCTGTTGAAATTCCCATTTTCAAGATAAGCACATTACAATTCTCATTTTCTTTGCCAGTAATCTGTTGGCAGACACTTAACTTGGTTACTGTGTGTAATGCTCCAATGTACATCAGACTACAGATGCATTTTGGGAAAATTATCTCAGATATGTTTGTTAGTTTGCTGTGATGGTTTGTATGTGCTTGGGCCAAGAAGTGGCATTATTAGGAGGTATGGTCTTATTGGAGTAGATGTGTCATTGTGGGCGTGGGCTTTAATACCCAAGCCCTAGCTTCCTGCCTGAATGCTGCCATGTTCCTGCCTTGATGATAATGGACTGAACCTCTGAACCTGTAAGCCAGCCCCAATGAAATGTTGCTCTTATGAGAGTTGCCTTGGTCATGGTGTCTGTTCACAGCAGCAAAACCCTAACTAAGACATATGCACAGGATAAATTTCTAGGTCTAATTATTTCTTTTAATGCCAGTTCCTTCCTATTCTGTTGCCATCTCAACCCTATAAGGCTGTTGAGCCAAAAGAGTTCATATGCCACAAAATTCAGACCCAGTTACACTGCTTGGACAAAATGCAAACACAACGTTGAGTCCAAACATGAGAAGTGACTTCTGGCCTCCTGAACATTAGTGATGGTTTAAATAGTAATATTAACCTTGAAAATAATTTAATAGATGATATTGAGGAACTGTTTCCAACTGTCCTGCTTAAGTTTCTGTTGCTGTGGTGATCACTATAATAACCAAAAGCTACCTTGGGAGAACGGGGTGTATTCGCCTTATGTATCCCAAGTAATGATCCACCCCTGAGGGAAGTCAGAGCAGGAATTCAAGGCAGGAACTTGGAGGCTGGAATGGATGCTGAGGCCATGGAGGAGTGTTCCTACTGCCTTGCTCCTCATGGCTTGCTCAGCCTGCTTTCTTATACAACTCAGAACCGCCTGCCCAGGGGTAGCATTGCTCCCAATGGGCTGGCCTTTACCGCATCAATCATCAATCAAGAAAATGCCCCACAGACTTGCCTATAGCCAATCCAGCGGAGGCATTTTCTCAGTTGTGATTCGTTTCCCCCACATGACTCTAGCTTGTGCCAAGTAGACAAACCACTGACAAGCCCACCAACTAAAAGAGCCAAACTTTACTCAGGAAGCATGAAATAAGCCACACACGAAGGCCATTCTCACACACTCAACTTCTTCTAAAACACTGTAAGAGAGGAAGTGAAAAATACAAATTAAAAAAACAAGAAATGAGCAGATCCCAGGGCAAAAACACAAATAACACAAGAAACCAAGACGACTCATTTCTTCCAAACATTACCAGTCTTGGGCTGCAAACATGGCTCAGAGACTAAAAGCACATTTTGCATATGTAAATCAATAAAATGCAATTTGCCGCATAAGTATATCCACGGGCAGAAACTATGTGATCATCTTATTAAAGTTCTTTCACAAAACCTAAGATCTGTTTATGATAAAAATCCTTGATCGGTTATGGGTGAAGAAAACATATGCAAGGAGAATAAAGGCCAAGTGTGGCAAATCAGGAGTCACAATCCTGGTGAGGGGACAAGAGCATGAAGGACTCCCACCAAGATCAAAACGAGACAAGGCCGTGGGTGTCTGCTTTGGTCTCTTCTGTTTAATAGGGCTTGAAATCTTAGCTGGAGCAACAGACACGAGGAGGAAATAAGAGGAACACACACAGGAAAGGAAGCTGTCAAGGTATTGCTGTTTGCAGATGATATAATCCTACACGTGGCAGCCCCCAAAGACTCCTCCAGGGAACGTCTCAAGCTAATGATCACTTTCAGCTATGCGGCATGTTCTAAAAATAACATCAGTAGTTGTCCCACACCCTGAAGCCAAAAAGACTGGGAAAGAAATCAAGAATCCCATTCACACTAGTACTGAGAAATCAAGTTGTTACTGACCAGGAAGCTTCCTCCCCCTGGCTAGCTTTCATGGACCCACACAGGTTGAATGGGAAGAAAAGCCATCAACTGCCTTACCCAGCTCTGAATCCTGCAAGCTACAGTAATGACCAGCATGGAGGGTAGCCAACCAACCTTCTGACTGGATATAGGTATATTTCACAAGAGGAAACACATGTGAGGTATTATGAATAAAGTCAAGAACCAATGGTTAGAGAGCTCATTGGCCCCAAGGGGTGAAACCCCTATTATTATTTTGCTAAATGAACATGGTATCAAGTTGCCCTCTAAATTAGTAAAGATTAGTGCAACTCTCAGACCTCATTGGAGAAAGTTCTATGTGGTTAATGCAGACATTCCCAACTGGCTAATGTGGTAGAGACTATAAGCCAATGGAGTGCTAAGCCACAAATGGGACTCCTTTTATCAACCCCTACCCACGAGCCTCAAAGAACATTACAGAACACATGGCACAAGAGTCAAAGGAGGATGGAGACTAAGGAAAGCTATCTCCTAGGCACGACAGGATTGCTGTCATCCTGAACTCACGGTGACATGCACAGGACCAAGCCAGTCAGCATCCTAGCATGAACTGGGGAGAGGGTCTCAAGCTCCCACACCAGAGGAGCTTTTGACAGTTATGGCTTCTGAGGGAGAATCGGTTCTCTTTAAGGCTGTCCCTTAAAGGTCCCTATCGTGGATGACCCCAAACCCAAGGGTATTTGGGCAGCAAAAATTTTACTCATTAGGTTAGAATTTAAAAACGAAAAAAAAAAAAAAAAAGGACACGAATTTGGTGGCAGGGTAAAGGTGGGCAGTTAGTGATGGAAGTTGAATACGATCAAAATACTTTGCATTTATGAATGAAATTCTCAACGGCTTAATGAAAATATGTTTTTTAAAAATCCCTCAAAGACACCCACAAGCATTTGCTTCTGCTATCTGTACATTCGTTGCACCGAAGTGAAAGAAACTGAGCCTTTATCCCTGAGGAGTTCTGGGTCAGGGAGGCCAAGATGGAGAGAGGACGAGAAACTGAAACAAGCAGCCCAGGCAATTAGTTCAGCACATCCTTGCCGAGGCACCGAGGAGGTGAAGCTGACCTTTCTGCCACACACTCTTAGCCCAACTGAACAAGGAATTGCTGTAACCAGCTGAGACTTCTGCTTCCTTCGGCTCAAAGTTGGTCTTTTCCTGTATCCCAAAAATGCGAGGAGAGAGAAACACTGAAGGGCAGTGACTCTGCTGCACCCTCTAGTGGTGACACTGAATACCACGGGAACGTTCAATGCAGAGGTTATAGTCTTCCAAAAATAGTAAAGCTTTTAATATTTATTTTATGTAAACAATCGAGTTATAGTAAAACTATGTTAACTAAAGAGTTTCATAAACACCTAAAAAATCAATAGATTAAATCAACTAGGTGAGAATACTGAGTTGGAAATAGACATACTGCAAGAATGGAGGAGTAAAAAGTGTCCCGAATTAACATTTCAAAGAAGTGCTTTAGCGTAACCTCCCAGAATTACAAAGTCCACTTAGCTCTCATAATCTATAGATCCAGGGACGCTGCTCACTGAGAAGTATCCTTTAGTGACAGGCACTGAGCTTAGTTTAGTCTCAGCACCTCTCTCCTCTCCCGTCCCCTCCCCTCCCCTCCCCTCTCCTCCCCTCCTCCCCCCGCCCCCTCCCCCGTGTCTCCCTCACCTATTTTGAAGACGTGAGAGTAAGGCATTATTGCTTCTTAGTTCTTGTAGATAGAGTTCCTTGTATTTTTGAACTTCCGTTTTACAAGAGTCCTCTTGCATTCTCATTTTCGTGAGCTCAGATGTGAGCTCCATCAACTCCATCTGACTCCAGGGTGCAGCAACAGCCTCCTCCCTCGGCTCCACCGGGTCTCCTTCCGGTGCCGCTTCCACCTAAAACAAATTACAAAGGTGGACTTTTACAAATCAGAACGTAAGTAACTTCTGTGAACCTGAAATTTTGCAGTTTTCACCCACAGCTCAGCAACTGTAAGTATACCGGAAATGGAATATACATTTTGAAAAGGGAAATTGTGAGGAAATAATGTGACTTAGGAAAGGGAAGTAAGGAGGCCCAGGAAGGGCACTGGTGTTTGAAGAATTAGCAACAATGGATAAAAACATATGTACATAAAAATGTCACATTCTTTCTCTGCATGCTGGTAAAATACAATTCAATTAAGAAAAACAGAACTGGAGTTCAAAATATTTTTCTTCAGTATCTACTAAATATGGCTCATAGGGACTTGTGATTCACCCTATGCATGTATGTGTGTACATGTGTGTGCATGTACATGTGTGTGAGCATGTATGTGTGTGTGCCTGTACATGTGTGTGTGCACACCCCTGTATGTGTATGTTTGTGAGAATGTGTGGTTTCTGTGGGCGTGGAGTGCTGTGTTTTGAAAGCCCACCTTGGCACAATCTAGGCAAACTGAGTCACATCCTCAGCCATGAATGGCCTTGTGTAATTTCATAAATTCATCATTCCCAAAATAATAAAATCAATTCAGAAATTTTAATCACAAATACTGTAACCCAAAAGGAGCTAAGTAAGAAGTTCTGGAGGGTGTGTTGTCACTGTCTTTAGTCTTGAACCCACTCAGACGGCCCTGGTTAATTTCACTGGGTCACACAAATGAAGAGACAAGTGTGAGAAGGAGATTTGTGAGGAGGAAGGGGAGTGAAGAAGGGTGGGAGAGGGTGGGAGTGGTGAGCATGCAGTGGATTCAGGTGAGAAATTATAAGATCATTTTTAAAAATTAAAAAATAAACTAAATATGATATTCCTTGGGAACAACAAAAGTTGGAAGCCATGGGGGCTTCAAAGGGTAGTACTGGACACCTGTGGAGGCTCCAAGACATTGGCAGTTAGGGCTGGGAGGCTGGTGAAGTCTGATGAAGAAGGGACTTTACAACACAATGCTGAGGGCAAATCAACGTGCAAGCTGAGCTGAAGAAAGATGCTTCACCGAAAATAGCCTGGGCTCTATGAGTAAAAAGAGCAACCACTTCATTGGTCCAATTTGGGGCTCAAAACGCAACAGGGGTCAGCTTCCAGGAAAGAGAACATGGACGCTGCTCTGTGGGTGTGCAGATACACAACTTTCATTCTACAGCGATAGATTTCCATCCCAGAGGCATATCCACCTTTCAGGGGCATGGACTGCCGCATGGTTGGGAAGCTCAGACACTGACGACAGTCAATGGTAGGATTCCTAGGGTACTCTGCAAGGTCCATGACAGCTCAGAAGCCACATCTTTTTTTATTTTTTCAGACATAACTTTTCTTTTTAAAACCCAAAGGGGTGGGTGGTGCAGGGCAATTCTCTGGCACGAATCAAAAGCTTCTGTAAGACTTAGTATCTATTCTTGATGACGAGTAGAAATTGTAAGTTATCTTTCCCCAAAAGTTGTCACAGTTAGTTTTAGTTGCCACTTTGACACATCTGGGAAGAGGAAATCTCAAATGAGGAAGTTCAGTCAGGTTGGCTTGGGGGCATGTATGTGGGACATTTTCTTGACTACTGACTGACATAGGTGGGCCCATCCAACTGAGGGTACAGAAATCCTAGGCACGGGGCCTCGGCTTCATACAAAACATAGCGGAGCAAGCCATGGGGAACAAGCTATGTGCTTCAGTTCCTGCCTTCAGTTCCTGCCTTCAGTTCCTGCCTTCAGTTCCTGTCCTGACCTTCCTCAGCACCTGAGTATGACTGGGGAGATCTAAGGTGAAATAACATTCTTCTCCCCAAGTGAGCAGCAACAGAAAGCAAAACGAGTACAGAAGCTAACGTTAAGAAACTGGCAATAAGACAAGGTCAGAATTCTTCATCTAACTAGCACTGAATGTAAGAGTTATCTTAAACTTTTATGAGAGACCCAGAGATCCAAAGCAGCACAACTGACAGCAACCAAACTGTGGGAAGCATTGAGTGTGCCCATCAATGGATGCCTATATAAAACAGGACCATCAATGTTTCTCATTAAAAATTCTACCGAAATTTCTTTTATCTATTCCGTCAATTTCTGTAAAGCCAGAGGACTTTCACCTCTACTAATAAATAGTAGCAATGTGATTAAAACAAACACTTTTGTCAATGAGCCTTTTCATTCTGGGTAACATGGTCCAGTGGAGTACTACTAGAGAAAGAACAACAACTCTTCCATATTGACGGCATTAATGAGAAACCTATTAAACTTACCACGTCGTTTCCTGTGTTTAACAGTTTTTCACCAAGCGCTTCCATTTCTCTCGCTTGTTTTTCAATTGTGACGACTAAGTTGGAATTTTCAAGTTCGAGCCTAAGTATTTTAAAGGAATGATTCTCATGAGTGAATTTTTTAAATACCACGTGATTTCTAAATAACCATCTAAAAGGCAATTTGGCAAATTCTTTGGAAAACAAGCTACTCAAGAGATCTATCATTTTTCTAGCTGTGTTATGTGGTTAGTTGTGACGTGTAGGGACTGCGTGAATAACTACTTTCTCCTTTTATTTTTGTGGTGCACGGGGATGAAACCAGGGCCTTACATAGGCAAACATACACTCCAGCACTGAGTTAATCCCCTGCCCCATGCAGCTGTGCAATCATGTGAAGTGACTGGGAGCAGAAATGTTACCCTGGCCTTACACACGTGCATCACACTGCTCTGCCTGCATCGGAACACAGCAGCTACCTCTGCACGTTGCATGTAGTCATACCTTTGAATCCTACAACGCATTTTCTTGGCCGCTTTTAGCATCGCTAATGATTCTCGCAACTAGAACAAAAAATGGGGGAAAGTTAAGTTAGACTCCGGCTCGAGCTTACCCATCTCCTGTTTGTGTTCTCTTCTTAAGTGTTATAGGAGCACAGATGGACCCTTCCTCTGCACGCCGTGTACAGTCGCAGATGTGTTGCAACACCTAATATCATACTGTCTGGCTTTTTCCAGAAATATGACCCGCCGGCACTAATGTTAAACACATCATTAGGTCTGAATTGTATTCTCTCAGATACTCAAGTTGGCACAATCAGTAAGACTGAAAGAGGAAATGCCATGCAGCAATAAGCGTTTGTAATTTTGACATCCAAACACCACCTCGCCAACACTATAATTTGAGACGCCATGGTAGTGATGATGAAATTAACATGATGCCTTAGATGACCTCTTAGTCACTGTTATATTGCTGTAAAGAGGCAAAGAAACTCTTGATAAAAGAAAGCACTTAATTGGGAACTTTCTTACAGTTTCAGAGGCTGGGTCTGTCATTAAAGCAGGTAACACGGTGGCAGACATGAGAGACTGGGCCTTGAATGAGCTTTTGAGACCTCAAAGCCCACTCCCAGTGGCACACTTCCTTCACCAAGACCCCGCCTCCTATCTGTCTCAAATAGTGCATTCTTTAGTAACTGAGCATTCAAATGTCTGAACCTGTGGGGGCCATTATCATTCAAATGTCTCATGGGATCATTTGCAGGGACAGTGTCTACACAGATGTCAGAATGCCTGGGGCTCCATCTCAACTTGACCCCGATGAGGTGTGGGGTCCTGAGCAAGTTCATCCTTTGGCTTGGTTTCTTCACCTGTGACATGAAAATATTGATAGACATTGCCACAGTGGGTCATCAGGGATGCTGTTAGAGAATACACGTGTGGCACAGTAGAAGCTGTACATAACATCTGCTGCTAGCATTAGTGTCAAGAGTACATTGATATTCTAATGTGTGAGGGAAGATATCTCATCCCGATGACTCCTTTCTCACAACAGTCCAAGTGGTACCATGAGGAACAAGGCCCCAGTGCACCCTTAGTACTTATTGAAATTTGACCAACCATGTTGTGCTGTGTAGTTGCCTTCTCTGGATGAAAACATCCCTTTCTGGAAGAGAGTGGGGATCACAAGACTCCAGAAGCTCATGGAAGTTACTATGCTCTGAATGTGCATAAAGCTTAGAGGACCATAGGGTCCCTCCAGGAGATCTAACAATACCTGGGGGAGACTCTTTTTTTTTTAAATCATCACTACCAGAGCACATTTGAGCTGCCATTATGCTGGGATAGGATCTCCAGTGATACCTCAGTCCCCTGTGCTCCTCTAGTGATCCCCAAACCTCAGCGTTGATTATAGCCCATCTAAACCTCAGGGTTGATTACTGCCCATCTTGGGCAGCATTCTTCTTTCGTATGTCGTCGTTGCTGTATCTGGTATGAATAGACATTTAGTCACATCTCCACAGAAAAAGCCAAACAACAACTAGACAGCACTACTCCTGCCCACTTAGAAAAGTCCACATCTTCCTGGTTGCTGCCGCTGCAGAGAGCCCGTGGGCAGCACCCCACGAGCGAACCTGAGCCTCGGGACCACAGGTAAGACCAAATTTTCTGCTGCAAGAAAGCTGCCTGGTGAACTCAAGACACAGGCCCACAGGCACAGCTGAAGACCTGTAGAGAGGAAAAACTACACACCAGAAAGCAGAACACTCTGTCCCCATAACTGACTGAAAGAGAGGAAAACAGGTCTACAGCACTCCTGTCACACAGGCTTATAGGACAGTCTAGCCACTGTCAGAAATAGCAGAACAAAGTAACACTAGAGATAATCTGATGGCGAGAGGCAAGCGCAGGAACCCAAGCAACAGAAACCAAGACTACATGGCACCATCGGAGCCCAATTCTCCCATCAAAACAAACATGGAATATCCAAACACACCAGAAAAGCAAGATCTAGTTTCAAAATCCTATTTGATCATGATGCTGGAGGACTTCAAGAAAGACATGAAGAACTCCCTTAGAGAACAAGTAGAAGCCTACAGAGAGGAATCGCAAAAATCCCTGAAAGAATTCCAGGAAAACACAATCAAACAGTTGAAGGAATTAAAAATGGAATTAGAAGCAATCAAGAAAGAACACATGGAAACAACCCTGGATATAGAAAATCAAAAGAAGAGACAAGGAGCTGTAGATACAAGCCTCACCAACAGAATTCAAGAGATGGAAGAGAGAATCTCAGGAGCAGAAGATTCCATAGAAATCATTGACTCAACTGTCAAAGATAATGTAAAGCGGAAAAAGCTACTGGTCCAAAACATACAGGAAATCCAGGACTCAATGAGAAGATCAAACCTAAGGATAATAGGTATAGAAGAGAGTGAAGACTCCCAGCTCAAAGGACCAGTAAATATCTTCAACAAAATCATAGAAGAAAACTTCCCTAACCTAAAAAAAGAGATACCCATAGACATACAAGAAGCCTACAGAACTCCAAATAGATTGGACCAGAAAAGAAACACCTCCCGTCACATAATTGTCAAAACACCAAACGCACAAAATAAAGAAAGAATATGAAAAGCAGTAAGGGAAAAAGGTCAAGTAACATATAAAAGGAGACGTATCAGAATCACACCAGACTTCTCGCCAGAAACTATGAAGGCCAGAAGATCCTGGACTGATGTCATACAGACCCTAAGAGAACACAAATGCCAGCCCAGGTTACTGTATCCAGCAAAACTCTCAATTAACATTGATGGAGAAACCAAGATATTCCATGACAAAACCAAATTTACACAATATCTTTCTACAAATCCAGCACTACAAAGGATAATAAATGGTAAAGCCCAACATAAGGAGGCAAGCTATACCCTAGAAGAAGCAAGAAACTAATCGTCTTGGCAACAAAACAAAGAGAATGAAAGCACACAAACATAACCTCACATCCAAATATGAATATAAAGGGAAGCAATAATCACTATTCCTTAATATCTCTCAACATCAATGGCCTCAACTCCCCAATAAAAAGACATAGATTAACAAACTGGATACGCAAGGAGGACCCTGCATTCTGCTGCCTACAGGAAACACACCTCAGAGACAAAGACAGACACTACCTCAGAGTGAAAGGCTGGAAAACAACTTTCCAAGCAAATGGTCAGAAGAAGCAAGCTGGAGTAGCCATTCTAATATCAAATAAAATCAATTTTCAATTAAAAGTCATCAAAAAAGATAAGGAAGGACACTTCATATTCATCAAAGGAAAAATCCACCAAGATGAACTCTCAATCCTAAATATCTATGCCCCAAATACAAGGGCACCTACATACGTAAAAGAAACCTTACTAAAGCTCAAAACACACATTGCACCTCACACAGTAATAGTGGGAGATTTCAACACCCCACTCTCATCAATGGACAGATCATGGAAACAGAAATTAAACAGTGATGTCGACAGACTAAGAGAAGTCATGAGCCAAATGGACTTAACGGATATTTATAGAACATTCTATCCTAAAGCAAAAGGATATACCTTCTTCTCAGCTCCTCATGGTACTTTCTCCAAAATTGACCATATAATTGGTCAAAAAACGGGCCTCAACAGGTACAGAAAGATAGAGATAATCCCATGCGTGCTATCGGACCACCACGGCCTAAAACTGGTCTTCAATAACAATAAGGGAAGAATGCCCACATATACGTGGAAATTGAACAATGCTCTACTCAATGATAACCTGGTCAAGGAAGAAATAAAGAAAGAAATTAAAAACTTTTTAGAATTTAATGAAAATGAAGATACAACATACCCAAACTTATGGGACACAATGAAAGCTGTGCTAAGAGGAAAACTCATAGCGCTGAGTGCCTGCAGAAAGAAACAGGAAAGAGCATATGTCAGCAGCTTGACAGCACACCTAAAAGCTCTAGAACAAAAAGAAGCAAATACACCCAGGAGGAGTAGAAGGCAGGAAATAATCAAACTCAGAGCTGAAATCAACCAAGTAGAAACAAAAAGGACCATAGAAAGAATCAACAGAACCAAAAGTTGGTTCTTTGAGAAAATTAACAAGATAGATAAACCCTTAGCCAGACTAACGAGAGGACACAGAGAGTGCGTCCAAATTAACAAAATTAGAAATGAAAAGGGAGACATAACCACAGATTCAGAGGAAATTCAAAAAATCATCAGATCTTACTATAAAAACCTATATTCAACAAAATTTGAAAATCTTCAGGAAATGGACAATTTCCTAGACAGATACCAGGTATCGAAGTTAAATCAGGAACAGATAAACCAGTTAAACAACCCCATAACTCCTAAGGAAATAGAAGCAGTCATTAAAGGTCTCCCAACCAAAAAGAGCCCAGGTCCAGACGGGTTTAGTGCAGAATTCTATCAAACCTTCATAGAAGACCTCATACCAATATTATCCAAACTATTCCACAAAATTGAAACAGATGGAGCACTACCGAATTCCTTCTACGAAGCCACAATTACTCTTATACCTAAATCACACAAAGACACAACAAAGAAAGAGAACTTCAGACCAATTTCCCTTATGAATATCGACACAAAAATACTCAATAAAATTCTGGCAAACCGAATTCAAGAGCACATCAAAACAATCATCCACCATGATCAAGTAGGCTTCATCCCAGGCATGCAGGGATGGTTTAATATACGGAAAACCATCAACGTGATCCATCATATAAACAAACTGAAAGAACAAAACCACATGATCATTTCATTAGATGCTGAGAAAGCATTTGACAAAATTCAACACCCCTTCATGATAAAAGTCCTGGAAAGAATAGGAATTCAAGGCCCATACCTAAACATAGTAAAAGCCATATACAGCAAACCAGTTGCTAACATTAAACTAAATGGAGAGAAACTTGAAGCAATCCCACTAAAATCAGGGACTAGACAAGGCTGCCCACTGTCTCCCTACTTATTCAATATAGTTCTTGAAGTTCTAGCCAGAGCAATCAGACAACAAAAGGAGATCAAGGGGATACAGATCGGAAAAGAAGAGGTCAAAATATCACTATTTGCAGACGACATGATAGTATATTTAAGTGATCCCAAAAGTTCCACCAGAGAACTACTAAAGCTGATAAACAACTTCAGCAAAGTGGCTGGGTATAAAATTAACTCAAATAAATCAGTTGCCTTCCTCTATACAAAAGAGAAACAAGCCGAGAAAGAAATTAGGGAAACGACACCCTTCATAATAGACCCAAATAATATAAAGTACCTCGGTGTGACTTTAACCAAGCAAGTAAAAGATCTGTACAATAAGAACTTCAAGACACTGAGGAAAGAAATTGAAGAAGACCTCAGAAGATGGAAAGATCTCCCATGCTCATGGATTGGCAGGATTAATATAGTAAAAATGGCCATTTTACCAAAAGCAATCTACAGATTCAATGCAATCCCCATCAAAATACCAATCCAATTCTTCAAAGAGTTAGACAGAACAATTTGCAAATTCATCTGGAATAACAAAAAACCCAGGATAGCTAAAGCTATCCTCAACAATAAAAGGACTTCAGGGGGAATCACTATCCCTGAACTCAAGCAGTATTACAGAGCAATAGTGATAAAAACTGCATGGTATTGGTACAAAGACAGACAGATAGACCAATGGAACAGAATTGAAGACCCAGAAATGAACCCACACACCTATGCTCACTTGATTTTTGACAAAGGAGCCAAAACCATCCAATGGAAAAAAGATAGCATTTTCAGCAAGTGGTGCTGGTTCAACTGGAGGGCAACATGTAGAAGAATGCAGATCGATCCATGCTTATCACCCTGTACAAAGCTTAAGTCCAAGTGGATCAAGGACCTCCACATCAAACCAGACACACTCAAACTAATAGAAGAAAAACTAGGGAAGCATCTGGAACACATGGGCACTGGAAAAAATTTCCTGAACAAAACACCAATGGCTTATGCTCTAAGATCAAGAATCGACAAATGGGATCTCATAAAACTGCAAAGCTTCTGTAAGGCAAAGGACACGTTGGTTAGGACAAAACGGCAACCAACAGATTGGGAAAAGATCTTTACCAATCCTACAACAGATAGAGGCCTTATATCCAAAATATACAAAGAACTCAAGAAGTTAGACCGCAGGGAAACAAATAACCCTATTAAAAAATGGGGTTCAGAGCTAAACAAAGAATTCACAGCTGAGGAATGCCGAATGGCTGAGAAACACCTAAAGAAATGTTCAACATCTTTAGTCATAAGGGAAATGCAAATCAAAACAACCCTGAGATTTCACCTCACACCAGTGAGAATGGCTAAGATCAAAAACTCAGGTGACAGCAGATGCTGGCGAGGATGTGGAGAAAGAGGAACACTCCTCCATTGTTGGTGGGATTACAGACTGGTCAAACCATTCTGGAAATCAGTCTGGAGGTTCCTCAGAAAATTGGACATTGAACTGCCTGAGGATCCAGCTATACCTCTCTTGGGCATATACCCAAAAGATGCCTCAACATATAAAAGAGACACGTGCTCCACTATGTTCATCGCAGCCTTATTTATAATAGCCAGAAAATGGAAAGAACCCAGATGCCCTTCAACAGAGGAATGGATACAGAAAATGTGGTACATCTACACAATGGAATATTACTCAGCTATCAAAAACAACGAGTTTATGAAATTCGTAGGCAAATGGTTGGAACTGGAAAATATCATCCTGAGTGAGCTAACCCAATCACAGAAAGACATACATGGTATGCACTCATTGATAAGTGGCTATTAGCCCAAATGCTTGAATTACCCTAGATCCCTAGAACAAACGAAACTCAAGACGGATGATCAAAATGTGAATGCTTCACTCCTTCTTTAAATGAGGAAAAAGAATACCCTTGGCAGGGAAGGGAGAAGCAAAGATTAAAACAGAGACTGAAGGAACACCCATTCAGAGCCTGCCCCACATGTGGCCCATACATATACAGCCACCCAATTAGACAAGATGGATGAAGCAAAGAAGTGCAGACCGACAGGAGCCGGATGTAGATCGCTCCTGAGAGACACAGCCAGAATACAGCAAATACAGAGGCGAATGCCAGCAGCAAACCACTGAACTGAGAATAGGTCCTCCGTTGAAGGAATCAGAGAAAGAACTGGAAAAGTTTGATGGGGCTCGAGACCCCAAAAGTACAACAATGTCAAGCAAGCAGAGCTTCCAGGGACTAAGCCACTACCTAAAGACTATACATGGACTGACCCTGGACTCTGACCCCATAGGTAGCAATGAATATCCTAGTAAGAGCACCAGTGGAAGGGGAAGCCCTGGGTCCTGCTAAGACTGAACCCCCAGTGAACTAGACTATGGGGGGAGGGCGGCAATGGGGGGAGAGTTGGGAGGGGAACACCCATAAAGAAGGGGAGGGGGGAAGGGGATTTTGCCCGGAAACCGGGAAAGGGAATAACACTTGAAATGTATATAAGAAATACTCAAGTTAATTAAAAAAAAAAAAGAAAGAAAGAAAAGTCCACATCTCCTGAGCTCTTAGGAGTACTCGCAGGCCGTGATTGTGTATTGCAAACAAAGTGTGGCGCTGACTAGAAGAAGGGATGTGGAAATAGCATAGCCTCAGAGTCAGGTTAAAGCCCTGGATGGTCTCCACTGTGGAATCAGGTTCCTCAGTTAGTCTGTCCTAGCACCTGTCACACGAAACTGCTTTGCCACACCCCAGGAGCAGGTGAAGGTGCTAGGATGAGTGTATAGAAAACTACTGCAATGAAGCAAAGAAGTGCAGGCCGACAGGAGCCGGATGTAGATCTCTCCCGAGAGACACAGCCAGAATACAGCAAATACAGAGGCGAATGCCAGCAGCAAACCACTGAATTGAGAATAGGACCCCCGTTGAAGGAATCAGAGAAAGAACTGGAAGAGCTTGAAGGGGCTCGAGACCCCATATGAACAACAATGCCAAGCAACCAGAGCTTCCAGGGACTAAGCCACTACCTAAAGACTATACATGGACTGACCCTGGACTCTGACCTCATAGGTAGCAATGAATATCCTAGTAAGAGCACCAGTGGAAGGGGAAGTCCTGGGTCCTGCTAAGACTGAACCCCCAGTGAACGTGATTGTTGAGGGGAGGGCAGCAATGGGGGGAGGATGGGGAGGGGAACACCCATAAAGAAGGGGAGGGGGGAGGGGGATGTTTGCCCGGAAACTGGGAAAGGGAATAACACTTGAAATGTATATAAGAAATACTCAAGTTGATTAAAAAAAAAAGAAAGAAAGAAAACTACTGCAGGGGACTTCCTACCAGTTACGTCTATAATCTCCAGTTCTGGCTAAACAAGGAAGGAAAGCAGGTCTATGTTTTTCTGTTTTAAGGCAAACAGGAGCACTCAATTAAACAATGTGTCCGATTTATTAAGTGCATTTGATCTTATATTAATTCCTCAGAATATAAAATAATTCTCAGAATATAAAAATAAAAACTTTAGAACATCTTTGTCCTCAGGAAAAAGTATTGGCATGATACATATTTTATCCTATAACTTAGGCAAACATGTCTTAAATTTTTTGAGAAAACATGTCATATATCATTTGATATTCCTCCCAATTTATACTTAGATGATATTTATTCAAAGTTGAAGGATAAGCTGAATAACTTATCTGAAAGGATAAGTTCTAGATGGACTTTGGAAAATCAGTCTAGTTAGAGAAGGCTTCATGGAAGAGAAGGTAGTGAGACACTCCTAAGTAAATGAAGCCAAATGAGAAAATATGGACAAGCAGGAAAGAACAGTATAAGGGAAGGCAGAGAGATAGCACCATGAACTCAGTTGGCTAGGAGGGCAAAACCCAGTCGAAAGGAAACAAGAAGAAGTACACAGCGTGGGTACAGCAATGCTCACAGCACAATTATCAGCCTAGGAACAGGTATGTGGTGCAGCCTCGCAATGCTGTATGTGTCTATGTGCCTTTGTGTGTCTGTGTGTGTTTGTCTGTCTGTCTGTGTGTCTCTCTGTGTGTGTCTGTGTCTGCCTGTGTGTCTGTGTGGGTCTGTATGTGTGTGTTTGTGTGTGTCTCTGTGTCTGTGTCTGTGTCTGTGTGTTGGGACAGGATTTCATTAGGTAGCAGGAATTCACTATGTATACCAGGCTGGCTTTGAACTTGAGCCTATCTTTCTTCTTCAGACTCTGTGCTAGGATTACAGATGTGAGCCACCATTCCTGACCACATGAGAGACGCTGCACAGCAACGTTAAGAAATGAAGACTCCCCAAGGTATTACCCTAACTAAATGGAACAGGTTAAAGGGCTAAATATTATATAACTATTTGCATGGAAATTCAACCTACAGGTTGTAGATTGGTGACTTTCAAAGAACAAATCAGGTTGAGGGACTAATAAGGGGGTTTGTGGGTCTAAATATGTAATCATTAGCACAACCTACAAGAGCAAAACTTTGTTGAAAGTACATAGCCTGTTAAAGTCCTGTGTCATTTGTATTATTCGGATTCTAATTGCTTGAAAGACAGCATGATTTATCAAAAACAAAAGTTCTTTAATGCAGGCAGAGTTAGTACTGGGAATTAACATCTCATTACAGAATATTAACTAACATTTAAACATTTAAATATTTAACATTTAAATATTACTAACATCACTAATTTCAGAGCTAGGTAAGCCTGCACTATAGCACGGCAGTGCCAAAGCTAACCTTTATCCTAGAGGTTGCCTTTGGTTCACCTTCCATGCCATCGTTCAGAAAATATGCACTGAGCATCCAATATACACCAAGATTTATAACAAAGGGAAGTAAAAAACTCATTCATAAATGTCATCGTTTACTTTTAGCATGAGATGACATTTTGTTTTAAGTCTAAATAAAAGTCACACATCACAGAATGTTCTGGGCCACCATGGACCACAAGCCTGCAGGGCATAGTGCTGTGAGATTTCTGTGAGCACAGAACTGCGATGATCCATAAGTACAATTGCCAAACACCACATTCTAAGGTTGAATCCCTGTCTTTATGCAAAACACATCTCTGTGTCAAATCAAGGGAGCGTTATATGTTATATTGATCAAATAAAGCCAGAAATATGAGATTTTACCAAAGGTTAATTCACCTCATCCCAAGTTTTTGCCTCAATTTCTATCCATGAATAGATCCCAGGGTGTGTCACATCAAGCTTCTGAAGGTACCTCTGTCTTTCAGTTCTCGAGTCTTCCTTGTTTCCACAAGGCAACCGCTCATTTATCGTAGTCTTCTCCATTTGTGAGGCAAATCTGCAATTAAAGATGCTTTTATTGAAATTTTCTGATTATTCATGTGTTAATTACTATCCAGAAAAATGTTCATTTCTTACTTTGAACTTTTCCAAAGGACTAACACTCAAAAGGTAACAAGGTAAGCATTCTGGCAATAACAAAGTCTCTCTTCTTTCTTATTCTACTTAATATTATGGCTTTCCCAGGAAAGTGGCAGCTTGAAAGTTCTTTTCTAAATGTTTCCTCAACTGGACCAGATAATTTAAAATTAAATAATTTTGAAAAAGTTATTGCTATCTGGTCATTGTATCACATGCCTTTCCTCCCACTCAGGAGGCAGAGGTAAACAGATCTCTGTGAGCTCACGGCTAGCCTGGTCTACATAGAGCGTTCTAAGATACCCAAAAATATGTAAGAAAATCTTGTCTGAAAAAAAGTTAGTGTTTATATGTTTACAGACTAGCGTATAAAACAAGAAACTAGTTTATAAATTCTAGAAATGAAATTCTATCCTCACAAAAGGTGGTCCTGTTGACCACCCTGAGATGTATTCCAAATACCATGGATGTATATATTACTAACTCTAAAAGTAAGCTACCAAGTCTATTGTCTATTACCACACAATTTTTATCATTTAAAATTCCATTTTTAAGGGGTTGGGGATTTAGCTCAGTGGTAGAGCGCTTGCCTAGGAAGCGCAAGGCCCTGGGTTCGGTCCCCAGCTCCGAAAAAAAGAACCAAAAAAAAAATTCCATTTTTATTTATTTTTATTTTTCTCCATTTATTTATTTGTTTATTTATTTATTCACTTTACATCCCTTTGAGATAGAGATTCATACATTGTTTTAGACAGGATTTCAATCTTTAGTTTTTACTGACCTGTAACTTGTGAAGATGAGTCTGCCTCTGTTTCTCAAGTGCTGAGAATACAGTGTGGTTGTTCTTACCTGGATTCTATCACATTTTAAAATCCTTTTCTATAACCTATCTTGTGGATTATTATATATTTTATAAACAATTTTATAAACCTCAAGACCCAGCTATAACACTCCTGGACATATACCCAAAAGATGCTCCACCATCCCACAAGGATACTTACTCCTCTATGTTCATAGCAGTTTTATTTGTAATAGCCAGAAACTGGAAACAACCTAGATGTCCCTTGACTAAAGAATGGATAAAGAAAAGGTGGTTCATTTACACAATGGAATAGTACTCAGCTATTTAAACCAAGGACATCATGAAATTTATAAGCAAATGGGTGGAACTAGAAAATATTATCCTGAGGGAGATAACCCAGACTCAAACGGACATGCATGGTACTCTCTTATAAGTGGATGTTAGCCATAATTACAGTATACTCAGGCCACACTCCACAGACCCACAGAAGATAAATAACAAGGACAGCCAAAGAAAGGATGTTCAAATCTCACTCAGAAGGGGAAATAAAATAGTCATCAAAGGTGGATGGAAGGAACTTGCAGAGGGATGGGAAGGGGACATGAGGGATCAGATGTGGGGAGAGCTGGGGAGAGAGGAGTGGGAGAGTGAATTGAAATTGATGGCTGACAGTGGAAGGGTGTCCCTAGGATGTGCCAGAGACATGGGATTGGGGAGACTCCAGGGAGTTTATGAGAATGACTGTAGCCCAGCCTCAGGTATGTGAATCCTGAAGTGACTACCTCCTGTAGCCAGACAGGACTCCCAGTGGAGGGATAAGGACACCAACCAACCCACAAAGCCTTCAGCTCCAAATTCGTCCTCTCTACAAGAAGTTCAGGGACAAAGATGGAGCAGAGACTGAGAAAATGGCCAACCAATGACCAGCCCAACCAATGACCAGCCCAACCAATGACCAGCCCAACCAATGACCAGCCCAACCAATGACCAGCCCAACCAATGACCAGCCCAACCAATGACCAGCCCAACCAATGACCAGCCCATTGAGACCCATCTCATAGGCAAGAACCAATCCCTGCAATGATTAATCACTCTGTTTGACTTGCAGAGAGGAGCTTAGCATAACTGTTGTCAGAGACAACAACCCATGTATGCTCTTTGATTGGTGATTCAGTCCAATCAAACTTTTGGAGCCCCCAAAAGTCCAGGTTAGTGACTCTGTTAGTCTTCCTGTGGAGTTCCTATCCCCTCCAGGTCACTCAATCCTTCACCCAAGTCTTCCACAAGACTCCTTGAGCTCTGTTTAATTCTTGGCTGTGGGTCTCTGCATCTGTTTCCATCATCTGCTGGGTGGAGCCTCTCTGACAACAGTTATGCTAAGCTCCTGTCTGCAAGTCAAACAGAGTGTGATTAATCATTGCAGGGATTGGTTCTTGCCTATGAGATGGGTCTCAAGTTGGGCTGGTCATATGTAGCAAATGTCCAGCTTGATCTTCATGCTAGTCCCCTAATAATTGAAGCAGGGGTGGTGGGGGTAGACATTCCCTGACTTTGTTCCCTGCCTGTAGGTCCTGTTCCTGTCACTGGGCTGTGTTATCTGGCCTCTATGATAGGAGTTGCGCCCAGTCTTGCAGTGACTCGATGCCCCAGGGTGGGTTGGTACCCAGGACAGCCTCCCCATTCTCAGAGAAGGGGAAACGTGATGGAGGGGAGGATGTTACTGGGTGGGGGATGTGCTGTTATGAGAATGTACTGTGATGGGGATGTAAAGTAAATAAATAAGTGGAAATTTAATTATTTAATTATTTAATTATTTATATTAAGTTTTTTGAGACAGGATCTCTCTATTGTAGTCTTGATTGACCTGTAACTCACTATGTAGACCAGGCTTGCCTTGAACTTATGGAGAACCACTTACCTCTCTGCCTCATGAGCGCTGGGATAAAAGAGACCTATAAGGAGGATGGATATAAATAATTCACTTAAAGAAATACAGGAAAACACAATTAAACAGGTAAAAGCCTTTAAAGAGGAAACAAAAAATCTCTCAAAGAAATACAGGAACAAAGAACCAAACATGGAAAGGAATTGAACAAAGGGGTCCAAGACCTAAAAATGGAAATAGAACAACAAAGAAATCACAAATAGAGGTAACCCTGGCAATGGAAAACCTAGGAAAGAGGTCAGGAGCTACAGATGCAAGCATCACCAACAGAATACAAGACATAGAAGAGAGATCTTGAGCATAGATGATATCATAGAAGATATGGACACAACTGTCAAAGAAAATACAAAGAATAAAAAACCTCTAACCCAAAACATCCAAGGTATCCAGGACATATGAAAAGACCAAATCTAAGAATAATTGGAATAGAAGAGAGCAAAGAGTCCCAGCTCAAAGGGCCAGAAAACATCTTCAAAGAAATCATAGAGGAAAACTTCCACAACCTAAAGAAAGAGACGGCCATAAAAGTAAAAGAAGTCTACAGGAAATCAAATAGATTGGACCAGAAAAGAATCTTCCTGTCACATATAATCAAAACACTAACTGCACAAGTAGAAGAAAGAATATTAAAAACTACAAGGGAAAAAGACTAAGTAACATATAAAGGAAAATCTATCAGAATTACACAAGACTTTTCAACAAAGATTCTAAAAGTTGTAAGATTGTGGACAGATGTCATGCAGACTCCAAGGGAACACAAATATCAGCCCAGGCTACTATCCCTAGCAAAATTCTCACTCATCACAAATGGATAAAACAAAATATTCCATGACAAAAACATATATATATATATATATATATATATATATATATATATATATATCCCCATCCATATAGAGGATTCTAAAAGGAAATTGAAAGGAAAACTCCAACAAAAAGAGAATAGCTATACTAAAGAAAAAACAAGAAATATGTCATCTCACAGCAAACCCAAAAGAAAATAATACACACATAATACCACCTACAACAACAACTATAACAGGAACTAACAATCATGTCTTTAATATCTCTCAAAACCAATGAACCCGATTCCCCAATAAAAACAACTAAGCTAACAGACTAGATATGCAAGCAGGATCCAACATTTTTCTGTATACAAGAAACACACTTCAATGACAAAGACAGACACTACCTCAGAGTAAAAGGCTAGAAGAAAACGTTTTCCAAGCAAATGGTACCAAGAAACAAGCTGGAATTGCCATTTTAATATCCAATTAAATAGACTTCACCCAAAAGTTATCAAATGAGATGGGGAAGGACACTTCATATTCATCAAAGGAAATAATGACCAAGATGAACTCTCAATTCGGAACATCTATACCCCAAATGCAAGGACACCCACATTTGTAAAAGAAACTTTACTAAAGTCAAACACACATTGAACCTCACACAATAATAGTGGAAGACTTCAAAATCCCAGTCTCACCAATGACAGGTCATTGAACCAGAAACTAAAAAGATAAACAGTGAAATTAACAGAAGTTATGGACCAAATGGATTTAACAGATATATACAGAACATTTCACCCTAAAACAAAAGAATATACCTCCTTCTCAGCACCTCAGTGTGCTTTCTCCAAAATTAACCATATAATCAGCCACAAAATAAGCCACAACAGGTACAAGAAGATTGAAGTAATCCTATGCATCCTATCAGATCACCACAGATTAAGGCTAAACAATAACAACATAAAGAACAGGAAACACACATACCCATAGAAACAGAACAACTCTCCATTGAATAATAACTTGGTAAGGGAAGAAATAAAGAAAGAAATTAAAGACTTTCTAGAATTCAATGAAAATAAGACACAATGAAAGCAGTGCCAAGAGGAAAATTCATAGCACTAAGTGCCCTCATGAAGAAACTGAAGAGATTCTACACCAGCAACTTAACAGCCCAACCGAAAGCCCTAGAACAAAAAGAAGCAAACACACCCAAGAAAAGTAGACAGCAGAAAATAATCAAATTCGGAGTGTAAATCAACTCAGTAGAAACAGAATGATACAAAGAATTAACAAAACCAAAAGCTGGTTCTTTGAGAAAAACAACAAGATAGATAAACCCTTACCCAAACTAAAGGACACAGATTGTATCCAAATCAACAATATCAGAAATGAAAAGGGAGACATAACAACAGAATTTGAGCAAATAAAAAAATCATCAGAACTTACTACAAAAGCCTTTACTCAAGAAAACTGGAAAGTATAGATGAAATGGATGCTTCCCTAGACAGATACCACATACCTAAAATCAAGAGCAGTTAAACTAAACAGTTCCATATGCCCTAAGAAAATAGAAGTCATTAAAAAACTTCCAACCAAAAAAAAAAAAAAAAGCCCAGGGCCAGATGACTTTAGTGCAGAATTCTACCAGGCATCCAAAGAAGACCTAATACTAATATTCCTCCAAGTATTCCATACAATAGAAGCAGAAGGAACACTGCCTAATTCATTCTATGAAGCCACAGTTAAACTGATACCTAAACCACACAAAGACACAACAAAGAAAACCAGACCAATTTCACTTCTGAATATTCATGTAAAATACTCAGTAAAATTCTCACAAACTGAATCCAAGAACACATCGAAAGCATCATTAACCATGATCAAGTAGACTTCTTCCCAGGAATGCAAGATTGGTTCAGTATACAAAAATCCATTAATGCAATCCACTATATGAACAAACTCAGAGAAAAACATCACATGATCATCTTATTTGTTGCTGAAAAAGCGTTTGACAAAATACAACACCCCTCCATATTAATAGTATTGGAAAGACCAGGAATTCAAGGCCCTTACCTAAACATAATAAAAGCAATATACAGCAATCAGTCTGCCAATATTAAATTAAATGGAGAGATACTTGAACCAATCCCACTAAAATCTGGAACAAGACACTCTCTCCATATCTATTCAGTATAGTACTTGAAGTTCTAGGTAGAGCAATAAGACAACAACAGGAGATCAAGGAGATAAGAATTGGAAAAGAAGAAGTCAAGGTATCACTCGTTGTGGATGATAGTATATATATATATATGTATATATATATATATGTATATACACACACACACACACACACACACACACACATATATATATATATATATATATATATATATATATATATATATATATGCAATCCAAAAAGAAAAAAATCTACCTGAGAACTTCTTCAGCTGATAAACTTCACCAAACTGGCTCAATATAAAAATTAATTAAACCAATCATATAAATGATAGACTGAGAATGACAGTAGAAAAACAACACCCTTTAAAGCAGCCACAAATAGTATAAAATATCTTGGCGTAACTCTTACCAAGCAAATGAAAGATCTATATGACAAGAACTACAAATCCCTGAAAAAGAAATCAAAGAAGATATTAGAAAATGGAAAGATCTCCCAAGTTCAAAGATTGGTAGGAGTAACATAGTAAAAATGGCTATCCTACCAAAAGTAATCTACATATCCAGTGCAATCTCCATCAAGATTACAGACAGGGTAAGAGTAATTCTCAATTTCATATGGTAAAACAAAAAACACAGGATAGCAAAAACAACACTTAACAACAAAAGAACTTCTGGGGGAATTATCACCCTCTGATCTCAAGCTGTTTATTGCTACAGAGCAATAGTGATAAAATCCTCATGATATTGGTACAGAGACAGACAGATTGATCAATAGAATAGAATTGCAGAGCCAGAAATATGCCTACACACTTAGAAACACTTGATCTTTGACAAAGAAGCCAAAACATACAATGGGAAAAACAAAGCACTGTCAATAAATGGTGCTGGTCCAAACCACTGAACTGAGAACTTTCTCCCCTTTGGAGGAAGTAGAGAAAGGATTGAAAGAGCTGAAGGGACTTGCAACCTCAGAAGAACAACAATGCCAACCAATCAGAGCTCCCAGACTAAACCACTACCCAAAGACCATGGACTGACCCAGGGCTCCAACTGCATATGTAGCAGAGAATGGCTTTGTTAGGCACCAATGGAAGGAGAAGCCCTTGGTCCTGCCAATGTTGGACCCCGAGTGTAGGGGAATGTCAGGGGGGTGGAAGAGGGTTTGGATGGGTTAGGGAACACCCTTAATGAAATGTAAATTTAAAAAAATCCAATAAGAATAAATAAATAAATAAATAAATAAATAAATAGTGCTCATCTGTTGGTCTGTATGTAGAAAAGTGAAAATAGATCCATATTTATCACGTTGCACAAAGCTCCAGTTGAAGTGGATCAAGGACCTCAACATAAAACTAGATACACTCAAACTAGTAGAAGAGAAATTGGGAAAGAGCCTCAACCTCATTAAATTTCCTAAACAGAAACTTCAATGTCTCAGGCTCTAAGATCAACAATTGATGAATAGGACTTCATGAAACTGAAAATCTTCTTAAGGCAAAAGATACAATCAGTAGGATAAATTAACAACCCACAGAATGGGAAAAAGCTTTCTCTAAGCCCACATCGGAGAGAGCGCCAAATGTATGCAGAACACAAGAAGCTGATCCCCAAAAAACCAAATAGCCCAATTAAAATATGGTACAGAGGTAAACAGAGAATTCACAACAGAGGAACTTCAAATGGCAGAGAAGCACTTAAGGAAATGTTCAAAGTCCTTAGTCATCAGAGAAATGCAAATCAAAATGACCCTGAGATTCCACTGTACACCAATCAGAATGGCTAAGATCAAAAACTCAGGCAACAGTATATGCTGGCAGGATGTGGAGAAAGAGGAACACTCCTCCATTGTTGGAGGGATTGCAAACTGGTACAACCACTCTGGAAATCAATCTAGCAGTTCCTCAGAAAACTGGAAATTGACGTACCTGAGGACCCAGCTATACTACTCTTAATCATACACCCAAAAGACGCCCCAGCACATCAAAGGGAAAAGGGCTCCATGATGTTCATAGCAGCTTTATTTTTAATAGCTAGAAGCTGGGGGGAAAAAAGCAGATTTCCCACAGAATGGATACAGAAAATGTGGTACATTTACACAGTGGAATACTCTTCAGCTATTAAAAACAAGGACAAAACGAATTTTGCAGGTAAATGGAGGGAACTAGAAAATATCATCCTGAGAGAGGTAATCCAGACTCAAAAAGACATACATGTACTCAGTAATAAGTGAATATTAGCCAAAAGGTACAGAATACCTAGGATATACTCCACAGAATTTAAGAACTTTAACAAACAGAAAGGCCAAGTGAGGATGTTTCAATTTCACTTAGTAGGGGGAGAAAATAATCACAGGAGGCAGAGGGAGGGGGGATTTGGGTGGGAAGGGGAAGAGTAGAGGAAAAGGGGAACTTTTCCCTGAAAATGGGAGACAGGAGAGAGGCCCAGAGGGCCAGCAGAATGAATGGAAATATGCAGCCTCAGAAGGTGAGAGGTAGAGAGACCCTTTAGAAAGTACCAGAGACCTGGGAGGTGTTCGATTCTCAGGACTCGATGGCAGTGACCTTAGATGAAGTGCCAAACAGTGGGGAGAGGGAAATAAAAAAAGAGTTTGCCTCCAGTAGACAGACAGGGCCTCAAGAGCAGGTACAGGGTTGCCATCCCACAGTCAAAATTTCTGACCCAGAAGTGTTCCTGTCTAAAAGAACTGCAGGGACAAAAATGGAGGTGGGACTGAGGGAAAGGTGGTCCAGTGACAGGTCCAACTGGGAATCCATGTGGAGACACCAAGGACTGACACTTCCTAATGCTATAATGTGCTTACAGGCAGGAGCCTAACATGGCAGGCCTGGCTCTGAGAAGCCCAACCAGCATGAGACGGACCCAGATACTTACACCCAGCCATTGGACGGAAGCTGGGGACCCTCATGGTTAAATAGGGGGAGGATAGAAGAAGCAGACAAGGAAGGCAGCCCCTAAAAAGACCCGCAGTCAACTGGCACCATGCCAAGGAGCTCCTGGACACTGAGCCACCAACCAGGCGGCTGCCCCAAGGCGCCCCACACATATACAGCACAGAAATAGCCTGGCCTCCCTCAATGGGAGAAGAAGTGTCAAGTGCTCAAGAGACTTGAGACCCCAGGGAGTAGGGAAGCCTGGTGATGGGGGAGCATCCTCTAGGGAACCGGTGGGGGGAGAGGAATAGGATGAGGAACTGCAGAGAGGAGCATGGGAGTGGGGGTGGGGAGTGGTGGGTGGACTGTAAATAAATTTTAAAAAATCTTTAAAAGAAAAGAAAATGAGGCCTGAATTTAAAAAGATGTCACACGAAACACCGTGGGTACGTCTCACTAAATGGCCCATGCATTTTCTACTACAAAAGATGAAAGACTTATAATTCAGTTGTATAAAAGCTCAATACAGAATTGTATTTGCACACAGAATTATATCTCTAATACACATACACTATTTCAAACTAATGTTTATTCTATTTCTATGTTCATTATCACTAGCTATTTTTCATTTTAGGTAAAGTATAAATGGAGTAGAAATATAAAGGAACATCAAAATTCCAATACACCTCTTTATATATTAATCTGAGCATAATGAAAGCCGCTAAATCACTCACATTGTTAAGGGACAATGCTGAGGAGAAGAATATAAGTTTGTTTGCAAGAAGCGCAACTCCCTCAATAAAGACCACAACCAGCCCCCTTTAGGCTTCCTGGCATTCTAATGAGAATATGAATAGTTAACAATATCAAAGAAAATGCTTTAAAAATACCACAACACAAATCATAGAGAAGATTCAGTACATCTGTGACCCAGGTTGAGGCCACAATCATTGGGTCTTACATTTGATGTGGCTGGGTGCATCTGTTCAAATGATTAGATATAAAAAAAATATTGGCATGTGGAATTTCTTCCTTAATATTATGCTTTACCAAAACTCATGTCCCATCATGGAACAGAAGGAATCAATGCCTTCATCACCTGCCCTCCAGAACTTGTCACTTCATTTACACTGAATCTTCCCAACCTCCTAAGTAACTGAACAATTAGTTGACACACATTTTTGAAACTCAGCTAGTTAGATGATTTCTGTTTGTACTCTTACTAAATGTATGGTTACCAGTGTTCATAGATGCCAACTGATGACACCATCTTCTACCAATGCAAACAGACGCAACTTCAACTGAAAAAAACAACTGTTTAGAATCTGCTACTACTCTTCTCTCAGAGAAAAGCTTGCTTGCTATGATGGCTATTCTTGGCTGTCAACTTAACTACATCTGGAACTAAGTAAAACCTAAAAGTGGAGGACACACCTGTGAGAGATTCTTTCTTAATTCAAAGTACGAAGATTCACTTTTAATCCACATTCTTGAGGTAAGGATCTTGACATGGGAAGACACACACCTTTAACCCAGGACTTGGAGTAGGAAGATAGTGCTGGGAAAACCCACCTCTGATCAGCGTCACACCTTCTGTTGGAAGCCTCTATAAGGACAGGGAAGAAGGGAGCTTTGCCCTTCGCTGTTTGAGCCCACTCCTTTATTGGCATTATTAGAGTTTTCTTCCTTGGGATTCCAGGTATATTGAAGACCTGCTGAGACATTCAGCCTCTTGGACTGAGCAACTAAGGGATGCTTAAACTTTCTGTTCGTAGCCAACTTCCATTGGATTAGCCTGGTCTCAGCCTGTAAATCATTCTAATAAATCCCTATTCTCTACCCAAGATGCAATCCACAGATCACAGGAAGCTCAAGAAGGATGGCCGAAATGCAGATGCTTCCACTCCTTAAAAGGGGGAACAAAAATATCCATAGGAGGGGATATGGAGGCAAAGCTTAGAGCAGAGACTGAAGGAACGGCCATTCAGAGCCTGCCCTACATGTGACCCATATATATATACAGTCACCAAAGCCAGAAAAGATTGATGAAGCTAAGCAGTGCATGCTGACAGGAACCGGATATAGATCTCTCCTGAGAGACACAACCAGAGCATGTCCAATACAGTCATAAATGCTAGCAGCAAACCACTGAAATGAGAACAGGACCCTCTTTGGGAAATTAGAGGAAGGATTGAAAGAGCTGAAGGGACTTGCAACCCTGGAAGAACAACAATGCCAACCAACCAGAGGTTCCAGGGACTAAAGCACTACCCGAACACTATATATGATCTGACCCAGGGCTCCATCTGCATGTGGATATGGAATAGCCTTGTTGGGGCACCAGGGGAAGGGGAAGCCCTTGGTCCTGCCAAGGTTGGACCCCTTGCGCAGCAGAATGTCAAGTGGGATGGTAAGGGAGGGTGGATGGGAGGAACACCCTTATGGGGGAGGGGGAGGGGATGGGTGATATGAACAGAAAACCAGGAAGGGGAATAACATTTGAATTGTAAATAAAGAACTATAACCAATAAAAAATATGTTTGCATTGACACATATAGAAAATATGTCTATATAATCTTTAAGTAATATATATATATATACACATATATTCCATAAATTTTGCTGTTTGTTGACCTGAGGATGGAAGTAAGAAAAGGGAGGCAGGAAGTCTTCTATAAGAGACAAACTGGACTTACTAAAAGAGCAATTTTCTAAAGAGCTTGTGAGTGAAATGAATCATTAACAGTGCAGCAGATGTGATAGGATTCTGTGAACCATTACTTATAACCAGTAGGTTTCCTTTTAAATTGTCAGGTAATGGAAGCTAAGAAAGAAGGACCTTAGGCTAATACTACTAAAAAGGAGACATTGCAGACATAGTATATAACTATAGTTGTCAGAATCATTAGGAAAGAAATATCCACGTCCAGGCTACATTAGGTCTATTGATTCAGATGTTTAGGGACACCCTGTATTTGTAATTGTTCAAAACTCTCCCCAGGTCGTTTTCATGGACAATCTAATTGAAAAGCAGACAAGCTTCCCCTTCAGCCTTGTTTCTCACCAACACAGCTGACTTCCCTTGTCATCTGAGGATATGGCCAGATGAAGAAATAAGACACATCTATTTCCTAAGAATGCTAATTTTCCCAGCTAGGGGCAGAACAGGAGCCAGAAAATTCCAAATGCAAGTTGATTCTACCATATAAAATTCTGGAGCAAAACTGAAGAGTGGAAAGGTGAGTTATAGCTCTTAACTAAGGGCTTGCTTCTGACAGAGAAAATAACACCACTATGCTTCTGACCCTCCTCCAGACCTCCACACAGTCAGACCTGTGCTACCTCTTTGGGGCCTTCTGGAACTCATCTTGGGCATATTTGTAACTCGGTTGTGATGATTACTAGCCCAGTTTCCTTCCATACACAGAATGTAGAGTATTTGAACATTCATTTAGCATTGCATCTGGGCAATGCCCTCGGATAGCTTCGTTTGTAAACTGGTCTTCACATTGGACCCCTGATCTTCCTTTTTTCTCTTCCTCCTCATTTTTCTCCCATTCATCTTCTCCTTCTTTTTGCTGTAGCCTTACTTCTTAATATTAATCACTTTGACAATTTTTTCAACAGCAACAAGCTTTCCATTTATTATAAAATATAAATACTTTTATTTCCTTTACAATGGAGCCTGTTTTCAAGTACCATTTTGCTTCAGTATGTTAAAAATCTTTATTGAAAAAATATTTTGAAAAATATAAGTTTTGCTTTGAACAAATTCAGTGTTTTATCAAATATTTCTCATGAGTGCATGGAAGAGGAGAAGACTACATCTCCTTCCACTTCCTTTCTATAGGATTTAATTATTTATGTGAATACACTGTCGCTCTCTTCACACACACCAGAAGAGGGCATCAGACCCCATTACAGATAGTTCTAAGCCATCATATGGTCTCTGGGAATTGAACTCAGGACCTCTGGAAGAGCAGTCGGTGCTCTTAACCACTGAGCCATCTCTCCACGCCATTTAAAGAACTGGAGTTCTTTAAACCATCAAAATATACAGAGAAGCTTTGATAAATTACCTCAACATGTTTTTTTCCAGAATAGTTGAGCTTCTACACGGTCAAATGAACCTGCTATGTCACTGTTACTACAAACACTCTGTGGGTGTTGTGGAAATAAAATTGTGTCATCCGTACCTTGTTCTTCATTCTGTGTTTGCACCATGTGAGCAGACTGTGCCACCATTAAGATGCTTTCAATGTACACAGCACACAAGGCCACAGCGGTGTGCTGCCTGGCCAGCATGTTTGAATCAGCACCATTTGAGGAAAGATCGACACATACTCCTGTGGAATTAGGAGGCGAGTGGCCCAAGGCTAACTCCTCACACAGATGATTTAACAGAGCCTAGTATTTCCTTATTGATATAAATAATTGTCTATAAAGCAAAGACATGTTGTTCACCTGAGACAAGCATATTGTGAATATTGTGGGAAGAGGCTTCACTTATCTACATGTTTTGTGCTACACAGGAAGGATTGATTTTTGTTTCAACGAATTAAACTTCACAAGAATTTCTCTGATGCTGGATGTGGAGGAATGTGTGCTTCTCAAGCATCAGGCCCTGGGTTCAATCCCCATACCTAAATAACAGTAATATTATTATTATCAGGGCAGGATTTGACAATTAAACTGTGAGAATAAGAATCGGATCTCTCTATACAAAGAATCAACAAAACCTGGAGCTGGTTCTTTGAGAAAATCAACACGATAGATAAATCCTTAGCCAGACTATCCGGAGGGCATAGAGACGGTATCCAAATTAACAAAATCAGAAATAAAAAGGGAGACATAATAACAGGAACTGAGGAAATCCAAAAAATCACAGATTCTACCACAAAACTGGAAAATCTGGAAGAAATGAACAATTTTCTAGACAGATAAGAGGTACCTAGGTGAATCAGGCCCAGATAACCCATCTAAACTGTCCCATAGCTTGTAGAGAAATATCAGCACTCATTAAAAGTCTTCCAACCAAAAAAAGCCCAGGACCAGATGGGTTTAGTGCTGAATTCTATGAGACTTTCATAAAGGACCTCATACCAATACTCTCCAAACTATGCCACAAAATAGAAACGGAAGGAACACTACCCATTTCATTCTATGAAGGCACAATTGCACTTGTACCTAAAACACACAAAGACTCAAGAAAGAAAGAGAACTTCAGACCAATTTGCCTTATGCATATCAATGCAAAAATACGCATAAGATTCTCACAAACTGAATGCAAGAACACATCAAAACAATCAACCACCATGATCAAATAGGCTTAATCCCAGGAATAAATGGATGGTTCAATATATAGAAATCCGTCAACATAATCAACTTTGTTAACTAACTCAAAGAAAAAAACCACATGATCATTTCACTAGATGCTGAGAAAGCATTTGAAAAAAATTCAACAGCCTTCATAATAAAAATCTTGGAAAGATCAGGACTTCAAAGCCCATACCTAAACATGGTAAAAGCAAACATTCCTAGCTCTGGTCCATGTCAGTCAAGTGCTCAGCCACTGATTCCAACTGGCAGATTCCATTGGGAACTTTGGGAACATTGTAGAAAAAAAAGCATCCAAGTCTATGTGTCTTACTAGGAAGGATTCTTGGGAGTACTGACCACCTTTTAACAATACTGTTAACTCTTGCAAAGGGTTCTTGCAAGCTACAGATCATAGGCCATCATTGTAGAATGTCAGGAGAAGGACTTAAGCAGAAACTTGAAGCAGAAACAATGGAGGACAAATCCGTTCTGAAACAGAGTTGGGGGCCAGCTTCCATCTTGTAAGTTGGTGGATGTGGCTGAGACAGCAGTTTACAGAGGGCCACAAACCTTTGGGATTGAGCTCTAAAATGATCTGAGAAAGACAATTCCCATGCAAGAACACGGACATTATGTGGCTGAGGGCTGGTACAAGTGTGTATGTGTACTTGCATTTCACACAGGGAGCACACAGGGTAGCATGGAAGAAGGCAACATGGCTAGGGTTTAAGGTGGGCCTGGGTGTGCAGGGCTAAGTTTAGGTGTAGGGATAGAGATGTCATTCAAGTGTAAGGACTCAGATTGCAAAGCTGAGGTGTTGTCTGTACCCAGACATCCCTTGGAGCAGTGGAATGGGACACACCTATGTAACTGTGTCTAAGTGTGTACCTGAGGAATGGGAAGGGATCTAGAAACATTTAGGGAAAGTCCTGTGTGAAGAGGGGACAGTAAAGGGACCCCCAGGAAATGACCTCACTTCCTTCACTATGACCCAACAATGCAAAATCCTGATGACCAGGCAGCCAACTGCTTACACACAGCCCAGCAGGCTCACTTGTCCAAGAGCTTAGAGAGAGCAGGATGTTCTCTTGTTGTCCTTGGACTACTGAAGGCTCAGGCCTGAAGAAAGATAAAAATGAAGGTCAGGTAGGGACCTTGAAATTCATGATTCTTTCCTGCCTGCAATGTCTCTGGCCATTTGCCCAGAAGGAAACAGACTTGACCCAAGAAAACCAGACCCAGGACTACGCAGACGAGGTAACCTCTCTGAACTCTCACAGTTTTTTCTAGTTTTGCTCGAGGTGTTATTATTGAAGGAGACTTGTAATGATAATAACCAATGAGAATGTTGCAGAATGAAACTTGTGCTTGTTTGAACCATCCATCATGATGTCTCCTCAGGGTGAGCATGAGTGTGCCCCAATGGTCGTGACGGAGCCCTGTACAGAGACACATATCAGTACAAACATGGTGGAAAATCTGGTGAATCGACTGGTGTCATCTCTGCAGGATGGGGACCTCTTCTTTGCCCCTGCTTTCCTGAACGCATACCGACAGTTCACCACCACACAGTATGCGCTGGATCTGCTGTTGAAGAGGTGAGTGCCCACCTCCAAGCGTGGAGGTCTCAGGCCCTCTTGTTTGTTCTGGGAAGCACTCTCTCTACTCCTTGACTAGAGTATTGTCAGGCCGCAGCAGCATCAATTCAAAGAATGCTTCTCCCAGACTTAGCCCAAAGGGGTTTGCTGGCCAAGCTGAGACTAATGAATGTAGCTGTCCTCTGGGCCTTACTGAAGCTCTTTATCTTTTGCCCACTATTTCTGAGGCCTTGGTGGAAGCACTCCTCCCATTTGTAAAGAATGTTCCAGAATTCCTATAGAAATACCCAATATAGATGTGTCCAGATTAGAGACCTATGGAGGGAAATCTGAGAGACCTGTGATCACTGAGACGTCAGAATAGAGATGTGTTCCCCCACTGCACAAGCATCTTTGAAGCACCTACTGTATGTAGCTGAACTAATAATTCTGAGAGCAGACAGAACTTCCACATTCTGAATTTTGATTTTTGTCTAGGTAGCCCCCTGCCCCTGATGTCTTTTAGGATTTTACAGGTGACATGTGTTCTGGTGTCCTCTAGGTTTGCCTACTTCTACCTGGATTGTGAAGAGGATAAACACATAAAGAGGCAAGTGGGCTTTGTAGAAAGAGGAAGGATTTGGGTCTCCGGTGTGGGGCATTTGGGTTCCTAGAGTAAGGATGGCCAATGTTTTGGTCTGGTTCTTCTCCTGGGTTCTAGTACCATAACGTGGTCCAAGCAGTGCCTGCGGGATGAGAATTGCATGGGCTTGGTTCTTCCCAGTGGTGAGATGGGGAAGCCAGGGGCCTCAAGTGCTGCTGTGAGACTCTACGCACATACCAGCTCATGCCAGGAGGCTTGTTCAGCTGTTCTCCACTAGAGGTTGACAGTGAGGTGTGTGAGGTTCCTTGCTCACTAGGACCTCACAGCTCTGCCCACCGTTCTCATCTGCATAGGGCTGGATCTCTTCCTTGCAGTCCTTCCTGTAGGCAGAAGCCATGGGAGGGTTGTAGAAGGAAAGGCCTGCTCATAGCCTGTTGTGCATCCCCTCTCCCCAGCACTCTCTGTTGCTTCCTGGACACATGGATAGACCAATACCCTGAGGAGTTTAGTCAGACCATTCTGAAAAAGTTGAAGACCTACTTGACTGTGAACATGCCCTCCTCCGATCTGAATGTCCGTGTCCATATGCTCCTCAAGGAGTTGCGGCAAGAGTCCAATGAGTCAGAGGGAAAAGGTGAAGACTCAGGTAGGTGTTAGAGACCCTGTGTGTAAGGTTCTGTACTTGCTGTGCTGTGGCTGACGGGCTCCTGTTTGCAGAAGCTGTCACTTGACCCTGATCTGGGCACAGGACCTTTTGTAGGACAGAGTTGAGATCCCCAGCAGACATGGTCTCCTCTGTCTTTGGAAAGGCTGAGAGGAAGTCTCATCTTGGGGATCTTGTCTCTTGCAGTTTCACTGCCCGTTACCCTTCTCTACAAGACTGAATCGGCTGCAGATTTGTCTTCATCTGTAGAAGTGAGGAGCTACACCTCTGGAGATTTAGAGATGGAAGCGTGGTTTCCATCAGGGAACGTGCAGCCAGAACTAGCTTATCTGCAAGAGACAGAGACCCCAGAATCCACCATAAAGGTCATCTCTTGGGACTAGATGGGACAGCAGCAGCCCAGCCAGCATACGGGCTAGCAGCTGTGGAACCTGTGTCTCACCGTGTCAGCCGACACAATGTCCTTCTTGCATCTTCTCCCCTTCTCGACCTTGTCCTATCTCCTTAGAGAATGACCCTGTCATTATCACCTGAGGGGTCTCTTATATCTGCTCTGCAGACAGCACCTGTCTGACGTACTGGCAGAACCATTCCCTGATTTCAATATAGCAACTTCCCTTGCCCCACAGCCAGCCCTCACCTCCCCCTGAGAAATGGCCTTTTTACTTCTGTGGTTCTTTTTATGTTGTTTTTCTTTTAAGTATTTGTTTTAATAAATTGTTAGTACTCCTTTTTTGTTGATTACTTGTGGTTATGGTGTCCACTCAGCAGGCTTGTACTGGGCATAAACAGTCTACCAAGGAGACCACACTGCTCCTGTGAGAGGCTCCATGGAGAGAGACCATCTTGGAGGATGGGAGGTGCAAGTGACTGCTTAGACAGAGATCAGGTCTGTGCCTGAGAGTGGTGCTAGACATACAGGTCGTTGGGGCTGACTGCACTTTGCTGGGGTCCTAAGGCTAAGGTCATGTGCTGAGGTCAGACTGACCAGGTGCCCTTGAAAGTGGTTTCTGCTTTCGTTTCAGGCTCCTGAAACTGAGTAGCCGCGCTATGTCAGGGTCTGAAGGGGGCGTGTCATGCTACACTGTTTACACCATTTTGATTTTCTTGAAGGAATGGTTAACTTCCACGGTGGTGGACCATGTAGGCTTACATTTTTCAGAACTTTACTAAGTGTACGTAAATGCTTTAACTTCCCTTCTGGCTCACCACTCGCCAGAAGCAGTGGAAAGGGAAGGTTAATGGGGCAAAAAGGGATGTAGGTCTAGTTAGAAATAGTTCTTTGGGGGCGAATCCGATCTATTTGGCCCGAATTTCAGTAGTTTAGTTCCCATAAGTCAGCAGTGGTAACTCAGACCTCTGACAAACACCATTCACGAATCAGCAATGGCAGCTCAATCCAGAAGAAACAGAGGCTCTCCCAATCGACCAGAGTTCATGGAAGCAGCAGGAAGCTGCCAGAATATCACCTGAAGTTCTTTGGTGCATTTTTATGAAGCCATGACAAATGACGATCCATCAAGTAGGTGAGGTGAACCAGTGCCACAGCTTCAGCATCCAAGTCCAGCATCAGGAAACCCCAACGAATCAATACCACACAGCATCATCCCCTGTCTGTTGGGTTAATATTTGTACACTTTCCAAAAGTCATGGTTCTCTCAAGCATCCACTCTAGGAAAAACATCACACAGTCTTTTTGCAGGCAGCTTCCAGGAACAGTGGAACACAATATGAGTCAGTTCTCTGCAAAATATCCTGCCATGAGTCTGCTTCAGCAAACACATCCTCTCATAAGACAGTTTCCAGAAAAGCATCACATGACACAACTGAGGCTTTAAAGTGTCAGGAGCCATCTAGGATAGGCGAGGGCTAGCAGGTGGCCTACCTGGAGGTGGCCCACCAATTTTGCTTGGTCTGTGATGAGTGAGCTCTATGAGGCAAGGTCCAAAAGGACTTCATTGCAGCATTGCTCCTTGCAGCTGATGTCTTTCCTGTCATTAAAATTAATACAATAACCCCTGGTCATCAGCCCAAACTATTGAGCATATTACCTGTAGATCAACATGAAGATGAACTTTTATGAATAAGGCTGTTCAGATGATTTAATGATTCTATAGAATTTCTGATTTGATTCAAATATGTTTAGGAAGAAATTATTAAGAGATGGTCTCAGTTGTTTTGCTAGAAAGATGTAATAAAGTCAGAATCAAGAAGAGAATGTAGAGGAACGAATACAGAAAATGTGGTACATCTACACAATGGAATATTACTCAGCTATCAAAAACAATGACTTTATGAAATTCGTAGGCAAATGGTTGGAACTGGAAAATATCATCCTGAGTGAGGTAATCCAATCACAGAAAAACACACATGGTATGCACTCATTGATAAGTGGCTATTAGCCCAAATGCTTGAATTACCCTAGATGCCTAGAACAAATGAAACTCAAGACGGATGATCAAAATGTGAATGCTTCACTACTTCTTTAAAAGGGGGAACAAGAATATCCTTGGCAGGGAATAAAGAGGCAAAGATTAAAACAGACACAGAAGGAACACCCATTCAGAGCCTGCCCCACATGTGGCCCATACATATACAGCCATCCAATTAGACAAGATGGATGAAGCAAAGAAGTGCAGGCCGACAGGAGCCGGATGTAGATCGCTCCTGAGAGACACAGCCAGAATACAGCAAATACAGAGGCGAATGCCAGCAGCAAACCACTGAACTGAGAATAGGACCCTCGTTGAAGGAATCAGAGAAAGAACTGGAAGAGCTTGAAGGGGCTCGAGACCCCATAGGTACAACAATGCCAAGCAACCAGAGCTTCCAGGGACTAAGCCACTACCTAAAGACTATACATGGACTGACCCTGGACTCTGACCTCATAGGTAGCAATGAATATCCTAGTAAGAGCACCAGTGGAAGGGGAAGCCCTGGGTCCTGCTAAGACTGAACCCCCAGTGAACTAGATTGTTGGGGGGAGGGCGGCAATAGGGGGAGGGTGGGGAGGGGGACACCCATATAGAAGGGGAGGAGGAGAGGTTAGGGGGATGTTAGCCAGGAAACCAGGAAGGGGAATAACAGTTGAAATGTAAATAAGAAATACTCAAGTTAATAAAAAGAAAAAGAAAAAAAAAAGAATAGAATGTGCCCATTCCTCATAATAGTAAGCCAAAGCTGCATAATAAAATACAGTGCGCTTTAGTAATTACACTAAAAAGAGAAACAGACTTGGGACACATTAGTGTTCAAGGAAAAACCTTTTCGACCTAGTATGAAGCTGTAGATGTACACTATGATAAGCAAGGCATGTGGGGGTTGGGGATTTAGCTCAGTGGTAGAGCGCTTGCCTAGCAAGTGCAAGGCCCTGGGTTCGGTCCCCAGCTCCAAAAAAAAAAAAAAAAAAAAAAAAGGATAAGCAAGGCATGTGAAAATTTCTGTGAACACATAATGAACATAATAGGATGAAACACTGCCTTGAACTTAATGTCAACATCCCTCTGTAATGCCCACTTTATATAACATTTTATCTCTGATGTAATTTTCTAAGAACTTTTGTCTAGGAAGGTGTAAAAAGGCCAAATACAAGAAATAAGGTTGGTGGCTTGGGGGTCTCTGCTCCATTCCTCCCTCCCTCCATCCATCCATCCATCTGTCTGTCTGTTCATTCATCCATCCAAATGTATGTTTGTTTATATGTACCTATGAAGGTATGTATGTATGTACGTATCTATGTATGTACGTGTCTATGTATGTATGTACATATGTATGTATGTATCTATGTATGTATGTACGTATCTATGTATGTATGGAAGCATGCGTGAACACTTGAGGAGTTGATGAGACAGGTGGCTCGACCTGGCCAGACTGTGTGTGTATGGATATGTGTCTGTGCACATTTGCCTTTGTGAGGGATTTCAATTTTTTACTTTGTAACATTTTATCTATAAGATAATTCTTTTCTACATAGAGAACTCTTTTGTCTGAAAACTAGAGAAAACTGAAAGTCATAAAAGGTGGTATAGTCATTTTCTCTTATTTTAAATTTTCTCTTTATTTTAAAATTACAAAAGTCAAATGACACATTAAAAATTAATGGGAAATGTATGGATTAAAGTAAAACTCTGGAGGCTGTGGGCCTTGAAGGCTTTCCCCAGGAGGTGCCATCAAGGGAGGGCACACACTGAGGAAGCCTTTGGCAGAGTGTGTGGTTCTCAGAAGTCTTTGTGTTTCTGATTAATGTTGAAAGTGAATGATCACCATGTTTACATGTTCAGGTATGCTAAAAATTCTTGGGTCAGAACACGGTCCATGAACGACGCTGTGTGAAGAAGATTTCTGAAAGCTTGTGAGGAAATTCCAAGCATCTTATAGCTGCTGTCCATCCACGAGAGGGGCTGTTCTTGGCATGTGCTTTTGTGCCCCTCCCAGCTGTAACAGTGGGTTAGTTTCACATCACTCATTTTACGGTCCTTATGGAGGTGATGCTTCCAAGCCTGGATTGTCCTTTTGACTTTATCCAGCCTGAACTCCTGTGACCTTGCCCTTGTGATTGTATACAACTCGCACTCAAGTGAGCTTTGCTCACATGACCTCAGACTATAAATCGTCTGCTGCTCTTAATAAAGATGGCTATTGCACTGGGCATGGTGGTGCATGCCTTTAATCCCAGCACTCTGAAGGCAGAGAAGGAGGATCTCTGTGAGTTCAAGGTCAGCTTGGTCTATAAAGTGAGTCCTCAATAGCAAGGGTTTGTTATCCAGAGAAATCATGTCTCTAAAAACAAAACAAAACAAAACAAAACAAAACAAAACAAAATAGCAACAGCAACAGCAACAGCAACAGCAGTAGCAATAAAAGATGGCCATCGCCTGATATTTTAGTTCACATCATTTTTAGATTTCCCCAGGTTCATGCTGCCATAGAGCAGGAACACAGTTGGAAGACATTTTGAAGTTGTGCTATTTATTTAAGGTCAGAGAAGAAGGACATACTACAGTTGACCTTATTGACCTCTATCCTCTGAACTAGTCTCGGGACGGAGCATCCTAATTGAGACTGTATTTTTTTTCCCTAACTGAACAAGTTAGAGCAGGGTATGAGTTCTGGATCTGCATTATGCCTAGATTCTGGGGTGCTGGGGTGCTGATCAGGGAGACAAAATTCAGGGGGGCTGGGCTACATTTCTAGATGCCCAAAGGAAAGAAGGCCAAGTGGCCTGTGTGTGCCCCAGCCCCTGCCAGCATGAAGAAACAGGAGGCCAATCCTTTATTTCTGAAAAGGGCCAAGAACTTTGGCATCAGTTCAATATTCTGCTCAAAAGAGATCTCACATGCTTTGTCAAGTGGCCCTGCTACCTCAGCGTGCAGCAGCAAAGAGGCATCCTCTATTAGCAGCTCAGGGTACCTCCTGCCATTAATCAGCTCACCCAGGCCCTGGACAGGGAAACGACGACTCAGCTGCTTAAGCTCGCCCACAAGTACAGGCCAGAGACAAAGCAGGAGAAGGAGCAAAGGCTACTGCCCGTGCTGAGAGCTGAGAAGAAAGCTGCTGGCAAAGGGGACCTCCCAACTAAGACACCACTTGTCCTCCGAGCAAAGTTTTCTGTACATAAATCTAATTACAAAATTATCTTCCATCTAAAAAAAATAATCACCCTGGAAAAGGATCGGTGCTACACTGGGAGCCGGAATATACAGTGTAGTGGTCTTCCGGCTAATGAAGAATTTCTATTGGCTTAAAGCCATGTCTGAAAGCCTTCTGTGGTGGATACCCCAGGACACTGTCAGCTTCTCATGACCTGCATGAGCACTAGGTTCACACATAGTTCCCTACATATTTAGGCAAAATTCAATGTACATACAATAAAATAAGGAAATCTGTTTTCTTTCTAATTAAGGAAGGCTCATGTATATGTTGCTTCCAAAAAACCAGTTTCCTTATATTTTGTAAACATAAGGAAATGACTCAATTGATTTTCCAAGCATTCATACCATTTTATACTCACTAGCATATATGAGAGTTGTGATTTTTGTCTTGCCTCGCAATCAGGTGTTGTTATCAGTGATGACTGTTTTCCCATTATACTAAGTGTGTTGCCTGTAAATACAGGCTTACACAAACTTCATGCTTGTAGGACAGAAATTGGTGTCTTTTCTCCTGCTTATTTTCCTTTTTTTGTATCTGCTGAAACTTCCTTTCAACTTTTTTTGCTATTTAAAAATTATGTTGTTTTTCCCAGTCACAAACCCTTTGATCTACACACTGTTCTGCCAGCAAAATATACTAGGCAATAGTGGCAAAAGCTTATGGGAATAACCAGTTATTATCTAAAGTAACAAAACCTTGTGTGTGTGTGTGTGTGTGTGTGTGTGTGTGCATGTGTGTGTGTTTGTGTACAATGTAGACAGAACCCACACCTGACACTGCATGGGGAACCAAGAACCAGAGACTAGATAGCCCAGAGATCTAGGGGGAAACCAATTACTTCTGAGACAGACAGACAGACAGACAGACAGAGAGGGAGAGAGAGAGAGAGAGAGAGAGAGAGAGAGAGAGAGAGAGAGAGAGAGAGAGAGAGAGAGAGAGAAACAATAGATTGATCGCTAGTGATATTCTGCTACACTCACAGATCGGTTCCTTTTTCAGCTACCATCAGAAAGACTTTCTTCTATATCAGATGAGAATGAATCAAGACACCACAGCCAGATATTAATTTAGTGCGAAGACCTTGGAACACACAGTTCTTATTTTTCTCCATCTTTATTAACTTGAGTATTTCTTATTTACATTTCAACTGTTATTCCCCTTCCTGGTTTCCTGGCTAACATCCCCCTAACCTCTCCTCCTCCCCTTCTATATGGGTGTTCCCCTCCCCACCCTCCCCCCATTGCCGCCCTCCCACCAACAATTAAGTTCACTGGGGCTTCAGTCGTGGCAGGACCAAGGGCTTCCCCTTCCACTGGTGCTCTTTTTTTTTTTTTTTTTAATTAACTTGAGTATTTCTTATATACATTTCGAGTGTTATTCCCTTTCCCGGTTTCCGGGCAAACATCCCCCTCCCCCCTCCCCTTCCTTATGGGTGTTCCCCTCCCAACCCTCCCCCCATTGCCGCCCTCCCCCCATAGACTAGTTCACTGGGGGTTCAGTCTTAGCAGGACCCAGGGCTTCCCCTTCCACTGGTGCTCTTACTAGGATATTCATTGCTACCTATGGGGTCAGAGTCCAGGGTCAGTCCATGTATAGTCTTTAGGTAGTGGCTTAGTCCCTGGAAGCTCTGGTTGCTTGGCATTGTTGTACTTTTGGGGTCTCGAGCCCCTTCAAGCTCTTCCAGTTCTTTCTCTGATTCCTTCAATAGGGGACCTATTCTCAGTTCAGTGGTTTGCTGCTGGCATTCGCCTCTGTATTTGCTGTATTCTGGCTGTGTCTCTCAGGAGCGATCTACATCCGGCTCCTGTCGGCCTGCACTTCTTTGCTTCATCCATCTTGTCTAATTGGGTGGCTGTATATGTATGGGCCAAATGTGGGGCAGGCTCTGAATGGGTGTTCCTTCAGTCTCTGTTTTAATCTTTGCCTCTCGCTTCCCTGCCAAGGGTATTCTTTTTCCTCATTTAAAGAAGGAGTGAAGCATTCACATTTTGATCATCTGTCTTGAGTTTCGTTTGTTCTAGGGATCTAGGGTAATTCAAGCATTTGGGCTAATAGCCACTTATCAATGAGTGCATACCATGTATGTCTTTCTGTGATTGGGTTAGCTCACTCAGGATGATATTTTCCAGTTCCAACCATTTGCCTACGAATTTCATAAACTCGTTGTTTTTGATAGCTGAGTAATATTCCATTGTGTAGATGTACCACATTTTCTGTATCCATTCCTCTGTTGAAGGGCATCTGGGTTCTTTCCATTTTCTGGCTATTATAAATAAGGCTGCGATGAACATAGTGGAGCACGTGTCTCTTTTATATGTTGAGGCATCTTTTGGGTATATGCCCAAGAGAGGTATAGCTGGATTCTCAGGCAGTTCAATGTCCAATTTTCTGAGGAACCTCCAGACTGATTTCCAGAATGGTTTTACCAGTCTGCAATCCCACCAACAATGGAGGAGTGTTCCTCTTTCTCCACATCCTCGCCAGCATCTGCTGTCACCTGAGTTTTTGATCTTAGCCAATCGCACTGGTGTGAGGTGAAATCTCAGGGTTGTTTTGATTTGCATTTCCCTTATGACTAAAGATGTTGAACATTTCTTTAGGTGTTTCTCAGCCATTCGGCATTCCTCAGCTGTGAATTCTTTGTTTAGCTCTGAACCCCATTTTTTAATAGGGTTATTTGTTTCCCTGCGGTCTAACTTCTTGAGTTCTTTGTATATTTTGGATATAAGGCCTCTATCTGTTGTAGGATTGGTAAAGATCTTTTCCCAATCTGTTGGTTGCCGTTTTGTCCTAACCACCGTGTCCTTTGCCTTACAGAAGCTTTGCAGTTTTATGAGATCCCATTTGTCCATTCTTGATCTTAGAGCATAAGCCATTGGTGTTTTGTTCAGGAAATTTTTTCCAGTGCCCATGTGTTCCAGATGCTTCCCTAGTTTTTCTTCTATTAGTTTGAGTGTGTCTGGTTTGATGTGGAGGTCCTTGATCCACTTGGACTTAAGCTTTGTACAGGGTGATAAGCATGGATCGATCTGCATTCTTCTACATGTTGCCCTCCAGTTGAACCAGCACCATTTGCTGAAAATGCTATCTTTTTTCCATTGGATGGTTTTGGCTCCTTTGTCAAAAATCAAGTGAGCATAGGTGTGTGGGTTCATTTCTGGGTCTTCAATTCTATTCCATTGGTCTATCTGTCTGTCTCTGTACCAATACCATGCAGTTTTTATCACTATTGCTCTGTAATACTGCTTGAGTTCAGGGATAGTGATTCCCCCTGAAGTCCTTTTATTGTTGAGGATAGCTTTAGCTATCCTGGGTTTTTTGTTATTCCAGATGAATTTGCAAATTGTTCTGTCTAACTCTTTGAAGAATTGGATTGGTATTTTGATGGGGATTGCATTGAATCCGTAGATTGCTTTTGGTAAAATGGCCATTTTTACTATATTAATCCTGCCAATCCATGAGCATGGGAGATCTTTCCATCTTCTGAGGTCTTCTTCAATTTCTTTCCTCAGTGTCTTGAAGTTCTTATTGTACAGATCTTTTACTTGCTTGGTTAAAGTCACACCGAGGTACTTTATATTATTTGGGTCTATTATGAAGGGTGTCGTTTCCCTAATTTCTTTCTCGGCTTGTTTCTCTTTTGTATAGAGGAAGGCAACTGATTTATTTGAGTTAATTTTATACCCAGCCACTTTGCTGAAGTTGTTTATCAGCTTTAGTAGTTCTCTGGTGGAACTTTTGGGATCACTTAAATATACTATCATGTCATCTGCAAATAGTGATATTTTGACCTCTTCTTTTCCGATCTGTATCCCTTTGATCTCCTTTTGTTGTCGGATTGCTCTGGCTAGAACTTCAAGAACTATATTGAATAAGTAGGGAGAGAGTGGGCAGCCTTTTCTAGTCCCTGATTTTAGTGGGATTGCTTCAAGTTTCTCTCCATTTAGTTTAATGTTAGCAACTGGTTTGCTGTATATGGCTTTTACTATGTTTAGGTATGGGCCTTGAATTCCTATTCTTTCCAGGACTTTTATCATGAAGGGGTGTTGAATTTTGTCAAATGCTTTCTCAGCATCTAATGAAATGATCATGTGGTTCTGTTCTTTCAGTTTGTTTATATAATGGATCACGTTGATGGTTTTCCGTATATTAAACCATCCCTGCATGCCTGGGATGAAGCCTACTTGATCATGGTGGATGATTGTTTTGATGTGCTCTTGAATTCGGTTTGCCAGAATTTTATTGAGTATTTTTGCGTCGATATTCATAAGGGAAATTGGTCTGAAGTTCTCTTTCTTTGTTGTGTCTTTGTGTGGTTTAGGTATAAGAGTAATTGTGGCTTCGTAGAAGGAATTCGGTAGGGCTCCATCTGTTTCAATTTTGTGGAATAGTTTGGATAATATTGGTATGAGGTCTTCTATGAAGGTTTGATAGAATTCTGCACTAAACCCGTCTGGACCTGGGCTCTTTTTGGTTGGGAGACCTTTAATGACTGCTTCTATTTCCTTAGGAGTTATGGGGTTGTTTAACTGGTTTATCTGTTCCTGATTTAATTTCGATACCTGGTATCTGTCTAGGAAATTGTCCATTTCCTGAAGATTTTCAAATTTTGTTGAATATAGGTTTTTATAGTAAGATCTGATGATTTTTTGAATTTCCTCTGAATCTGTAGTTATGTCTCCCTTTTCATTTCTGATTTTGTTAATTTGGACGCACTCTCTGTGTCCTCTCGTTAGTCTGGCTAAGGGTTTATCTATCTTGTTGATTTTCTCAAAGAACCAACTTTTGGTTCTGTTGATTCTTTCTATGGTCCTTTTTGTTTCTACTTGGTTGATTTCAGCTCTGAGTTTGATTATTTCCTGCCTTCTACTCCTCCTGGGTGTATTTGCTTCTTTTTGTTCTAGAGCTTTTAGGTGTGCTGTCAAGCTGCTGACATATGCTCTTTCCTGTTTCTTTCTGCAGGCACTCAGCGCTATGAGTTTTCCTCTTAGCACAGCTTTCATTGTGTCCCATAAGTTTGGGTATGTTGTACCTTCATTTTCATTAACTTCTAAAAAGTTTTTAATTTCTTTCTTTATTTCTTCCTTGACCAGGTTATCATTGAGTAGAGCATTGTTCAATTTCCACGTATATGTGGTCATTCTTCCCTTATTGTTATTGAAGACCAGTTTTAGGCCGTGGTGGTCCGATAGCACGCATGGGATTATTTCTATCTTTCTGTACCTGTTGAGGCCCGTTTTTTGACCAATTATATGGTCAATTTTGGAGAAAGTACCATGAGGAGCTGAGAAGAAGGTATATCCTTTTGCTTTAGGATAGAATGTTCTATAAATATCCGTTAAGTCCATTTGGCTCATGACTTCTCTAAGTCTGTCTACATCTCTGTTTAATTTCTGTTTCCATGATCTGTCCATTGATGAGAGTGGGGTGTTGAAATCTCCCACTATTATTGTGTGAGGTGCAATGTGTGTTTTGAGCTTTAGTAAGGTTTCTTTTACATATGTAGGTGCCCTTGTATTTGGGGCATAGATATTTAGGATTGAGACTTCATCTTGGTGGATTTTTCCTTTGATGAATATGAAGTGTCCTTCCTTATCTTTTTTGATGACTTTTAGTTGAAAATTGATTTTATTTGATATTAGAATGGCTACTCCAGCTTTCTTCTTCTGACCATTTGCTTGGAAAATTGTTTTCCAGCCTTTCACTCTGAGGTAATGTCTGTCTTTGTCTCTGAGGTGTGTTTCCTGTAGGCAGCAGAATGCAGGGTCCTCGTTGCGTATCCAGTTTGTTAATCTATGTCTTTTTATTGGGGAGTTGAGGCCATTGATATTGAGAGATATTAAGGAATAGTGATTATTGCTTCCCGTTATATTCATATTTGGAAGTGAGGTTATGATTGTGTGCTTTCATTCTCTTTGTTTTGTTGCCAAGATGATTAGTTTCTTGCTTCTAGGGTATAGCTTGCCTCCTTATGTTGGGCTTTACCCTTTATTATCCTTTGTAGTGCTGGATTTGTAGAAAGATATTGTGTAAATTTGGTTTTGTCATGGAATATCTTGGTTTCTCCATCTATGTTAATTGAGAGTTTTGCAGGATACAGTAACCTGGGCTGGCATTTGTGTTCTCTTAGGGTCTGTATGACATCTGTCCAGGATCTTCTGGCCTTCATAGTTTCTGGCGAAAAGTCTGGTGTGATTCTGATAGGTCTGCCTTTATATGTTACTTGACCTTTTTCCCTTACTGCTTTTAATATTCTTTCTTTATTTTGTGCGTTTGGTGTTTTGACAATTATGTGACGGGAGGTGTTTCTTTTCTGGTCCAATCTATTTGGAGTTCTGTAGGCTTCTTGTATGCCTATGGGTATCTCTTTTTTTAGGTTAGGGAAGTTTTCTTCTATGATTTTGTTGAAGATATTTACTGGTCCTTTGAGCTGGGAGTCTTCACTCTCTTCTATACCTATTATCCTTAGGTTTGATCTTCTCATTGAGTCCTGGATTTCCTGTATGTTTTGGACCAGTAGCTTTTTCCGCTTTACATTATCTTTGACAGTTGAGTCAATGATTTCTATGGAATCTTCTGCTCCCGAGATTCTCTCTTCCATCTCTTGAATTCTGTTGGTGAAGCTTGTATCTACAGCTCCTTGTCTTTTCTTTTGATTTTCTATGTCCAGGGTTGTTTCCATGTGTTCTTTCTTGTTTGCTTCTATTTCCATTTTTAATTCCTTCAACTGTTTGATTGTGTTTTCCTGGAATTCTTTCAGGGATTTTTGCGATTCCTCTCTGTAGGCTTCTACTTGTTCTCTAAGGGAGTTCTTTATGTCTTTCTTGAAGTCCTCCAGCATCATGATCAAATATGATTTTGAAACTAGGTCTTGCTTTTCTGGTGTGTTTGGATATTCCGTGTTTGCTTTGGTGGGAGAATTGGGCTCCGATGATGCCATGTAGTCTTGGTCTCTGTTGCTTGGGTTCCTGTGCTTGCCTCTTGCCATCAGATTATCTCTAGTGTTACTTTGTTCTGCTATTTCTGACTGTGGCTAGACTGTCCTATAACCTGTGTGTCAGGAGTGCTGTAGACCTGTTTTCCTGTTTTCTTTCAGCCAGTTATGGGGACAGAGTGTTCTGCTTTCGGGCATGTAGTTTTTCCTCTCTACAGGTCTTCAGCTGTTCCTGTGGGCCTGTGTCTTGAGTTCACCAGGCAGGTTTCTTGCAGGGGAAAAATTGGTCCTACCTGTGGTTCCAAGGCTCAAGTTTGCTTGTGGGGTACTGCCTAAGTCCTCTCTGCTGTGGCAGCAACCGGGAAAATCTGTGCCGCTCCTTCCGGGAGCCTCCGTGCACCAGGGTTCCAGATGGCGTTTGGTGTTTTCCTCTGGCGCCTGGATGTGCACAGAGTGCAGTCTCTTCTGGTTTCCCAGGCGTGTCCGCCTCTCTGAAGGTTCAGCTCTCCCTCCCTCGGGATATGGGTGCAGAGAACTGTTTATCCGGTCTGTTTCCTTCAGGTTCCGGCAGTGTCTCAGGCGCAGGGGTCCTGCCGCTCCCGGGCCCTCCCCTACGGGAACCCAGAGGCCTTATACAGTTGCCTCTTGGGCCAGGGATGTGGGCAGGGGTGGGCAGTGTTGGTGGTCTCCTCCGCTCTGCAGCCTCAGGAGTGCCCACCTGATCAGGCGGTGAGGTCTCTCTCCCTCGGGGTTTGGGAGCAGAGAGCTGCTGCGGGCCGGGATCCGCCGGTGTGGGACTTCCGGTAAACACAGGAAGTGCCCGGCCTTAGAGGAATTTTGCCTCTGTGTGTCCTGAGTTCACCAGGCAGGTTTCTTGCAGGGGAAAAGTTGGTCCTACCTGCAGTTCCAAGGCTCAAGTTTGCTCGTGGGGTACTGCCTAAGTCCTCTCTGCTGTGGCAGCAACCGGGAAGATCTGCGCCGCTCTTTCCGGGAGCCTCCGTGCACCAGGGTTCCAGATTGCGTTTGGTGTTTTCCTCTGGCGCCTGGATGTGCACAGAGTGCAGTCTCTTCTGGTTTCCCAGGCGTGTCCGCCTCTCTGAAGGTTCAGCTCTCCCTCCCACGGGATTTGGGTGCAGAGAACTGTTTATCCGGTCTGTTTCCTTCAGGTTCTGGCAGTGTCTCAGGCGCAGGGGTCCTGCCGCTCCCGGGCCCTCCCCTACGGGAACCCAGAGGCCTTATACAGTTGCCTCTTGGGCCAGGGATGTGGGCAGGGGTGGGCAGTGTTGGTGGTCTCCTCCGCTCTGCAGCCTCAGGAGTGCCCACCTGATCAGGCGGTGGGGTCTCTCTCCCACGGGGTTTGGGAGCAGAGAGCTGCTGCGGTCCGGGATCCGCCGGTGTGGGACTTCCGATCCTTTGATGAATATGAAGTGTCCTTCCTTATCTTTTTTGATGACTTTTAGTTGGAAATTGATTTTATTTGATATTGGAATGGCTACTCCAGCTTGCTTCTTCTGACCATTTGCTTGGAAAGTTGTTTTCCAGCCTTTCACTCTGAGGTAGTGTCTGTCTTTGTGTCTGAGGTGTGTTTCCTGTAGGCAGCAGAATGCAGGGTCCTCATTGCGTATCCAGTTTGTTAATCTATGTCTTTTTATTGGGGAGTTGAGGCCATTGATATTGAGAGATATTAAGGAATAGTGATTATTGCTTCCTGTTATATTCATATTTGGATGTGAGGTTATGTTTGTGTGCTTTCATTCTCTTTGTTTTGTTGCCAAGACAATTAGTTTCTTGCTTCTTCTAGGGTATAGCTTGCCTCCTTATGTTGGGCTTTACCATTTATTATCCTTTGTAGTGCTGGATTTGTAGAAAGATATTGTGTAAATTTGGTTTTGTCATGGAATATCTTGGTTTCTCCATCAATGTTAATTGAGAGTTTTGCTGGATACAGTAACCTGGGCTGGCATTTGTGTTCTCTTAGGGTCTGTATGACATCAGTCCAGGATCTTCTGGCCTTCATAGTTTCTGGCGAGAAGTCTGGTGTGATTCTGATAGGTCTCCCTTTATATGTTACTTGACCTTTTTCCCTTACTGCTTTTAATATTCTTTCTTTATTTTGTGCGTTTGGTGTTTTGACAATTATGTGACGGGAGGTGTTTCTTTTCTGGTCCAATCTATTTGGAGTTCTGTAGGCTTCTTGTATGCCTATGGGTATCTCTTTTTTTAGGTTAGGGAAGTTTTCTTCTATGATTTTGTTGAAGATATTTACTGGTCCTTTGAGCTGGGAGTCTTCACTCTCTTCTATACCTATTATCCTTCGGTTTGATCTTCTCATTGAGTCCTGGATTTCCTGTATGTTTTGGACCAGTAGCTTTTTCTGCTTTACATTATCTTTGACAGTTGAGTCAATGATTTCTATGGAATCTTCTGCTCCCGAGATTCTCTCTTCCATCTCTTGTATTCTGTTGGTGAAGCTTGTATCTACAGCTCCTTGTCTCTTCTTTTGGTTTTCTATATCCAGGGTTGTTTCCATGTGTTCTTTCTTGATTGCTTCTATTTCCATTTTTAATTCCTTCAACTGTTTGATTGTGTTTTCCTGGAATTCTTTCAGGGATTTTTGCGATTCCTCTCTGTAGGCTTCTACTTGTTCATTAATGTTTTCCTGTGTTTCCCTAAGTGTGTTCATGTCTTTCTTGAAGTCCTCCAGCATCATGATCAAATATGATTTTGAACCTAGATCTTGCTTTTCTGGTGTGTTTGGATATTCCATGTTTGTTTTGGTGGGAGAATTGGGCTCCGATGATGGCATGTAGTCTTGGTTTCTGTTGCTTGGGGTCCTGCGCTTGCCTCTCGCCATCAGATTATCTCTAGTGCTACTTTGTTCTGCTATTTCTGACAGTGGCTAGACTGTCCTATAAGCCTGTATGTCAGGAGTGCTGTAGACCTGTTTTCCTCTCTTTCAGTCAGTTATGGGGACAGTGTGTTCTGCTTTCGGGCGTGTAGTTTTTCCTCTCTACAGGTCTTCAGCTGTTCCTGTGGGCCTGTGTCTTGAGTTCACCAGGCAGCTTTCTTGCAGCAGAAAATTTGGTCTTACCTGTGGTCCCGAGGCTCAGGTTCGCTCGTGGGGTTCTGCCCAGGGGCTCTCTGCAGTGGCAGCAACCAGGAAGACCTGTGCCGCCCCTTCCGGGAGCTTCAGTGCACCAGGGTTCCAGATGGTCTTTGGCTTTTTCCTCTGGCGTCCGAGATGTGTGTGCAGGGAGCAGTCTCTTCTGGTTTCCCAGGCTTGTCTGCCTCTCTGAAGGTTTAGCTCTCCCTCCCATGGGATTTGGGTGCAGAGAACTGTTTATCCGGTCTGTTTCTTTCAGGTTTCTGCGGTGTCTCAGGCAGGTGTCCTGCCGCTCCTGGGCCCTCCCCCACGGGAGCCCAGAGGCCTTATACAGTTTCCTCTTGGGCCAGGGATGTGGGCAGGGGTGAGCAGTGTTGGTGGTCTCTTCCGCTCTGCAGCCTCAGGAGTGCCCACCTGACCAGGCGGTTGGGTCTCTCTCTCACCGGGTCTGGGAGCAGAGAGCTGCTTCCTCCACTGGTGCTCTTACTCGGCTATTCATTGTTACCTATGAGGTTGGAGCCCAGGGTCAGTCAATGTATAGTCTTTGAGTAATAGCTTAGTCCTGGAAGCTCTGGTTGATTGGCATTGTTATTCATATGGGGTCTCAATCCCCTTCAAGCTCTTTCCGTCCTTTCTAAGATTCCTTCAACGGGGGTCCTGTTCTCAGTTCAGTGGTTTGCTGCTGGCATTCGCCTATGTATTTGCTGTATTCTGGCTGTGTTTCTCAGGAGAGATCTACATCTGGCTCCTGTCGGCCTGAACTTCTTTGCTTCATCTGTCTTATCTAATTGGGTGGCTGTATATGTATGGGCAACATGTGGGGCAGGCTCTGAATGGGTGTTCCTTCTGCCTCTGTTTTAAACTTTGTCTCCCTATTCCCTCCAAAGGGAATTCTTGTTCCCCTTTTAAAGAAGGAGTGAAGTATTCGCATTTTAGTCATCCTTCTGAGTTTCATGGGAATACACAGTTCTAAATGACATGTCTCCATCAAATATTTCCCTTCAGAGATCTGAGAACCCTGCAGAAGAGGAGAAGAAAGAGTGTTAGAGTCATACAGGATGGAGAACACCAAAAGAATAAGGCTCAATAAAGCTATTGACCAAAGCTCATATGAACTCACAGACTCCCATGCTATTCAAGCTACTCTTCCTGTACAAATGGACATCTTAGCAAGTCTGTCTTTATAACATTATTATGTGTATTTTCCTTCATGATTTTGATATTTTCCATTAGACTGAGAAGTGCATCCATTACCAGACCACAAAGGCTTACCTCTCTGCTTTCTCTAGAAGTTAGTTTTTGAGGCAGGGTATTTCTTTGGAGACCTGGCTGTCCCAGAACTCTATATGGAGACTAAGCTAGCCACAAACTCAGAAAGATATCTGATCTTGGCTCTCAGGTTCTTGGATTAAAAGTATGCACCATCACAAGAAACTTTTCTAGAAGGTTTATGGTTCAATTTTACATTTGGATCTATTGGAGTTACAGACAGTTGTTAGCTGCCATGTGCATGCTGGGAATTGAACCCAGGACCTCTGGAAGAGCAGCCAGTGCTGCCAACTCTTCAGCCATCTCTGCGACCCCTATATTGACAATTCTTGGGCATTTTCAGTTATGTATGATGTTTATTTTTACATCTCTGAGGATCATATCCTAGCTCTGGTCCATGTCAGTAAAGTGCTCAGCCACTGATTCCAACTGGCAGATTCCATTGGGAACTTTGGGAACATTGTAGAAAAAAAAGCATCCAAGTCTATGTGTCTTACTAGGAAGGATTCTTGGGAGTACTGACCACCTTTTAACAATACTGTCAACTCTTGCAAAGGGTTCTTGCAAGCTACAGATCATAGGCCATCATTGTAGAATGTCAGGAGAAGGACTTAAGCAGAAACTTGAAGCAGAAACAATGGAGGACAAATCCGTTCTGAAACAGAGTTGGGGGCCAGCTTCCATCTTGTAAGTTGGTGGATGTGGCTGAGACAGCAGTTTACAGAGGGCCACAAACCTTTGGGATTGAGCTCTAAAATGATCTGAGAAAGACAATTCCCATGCAAGAACACGGACATTATGTGGCTGAGGGCTGGTACAAGTGTGTATGTGTACTTGCATTTCACACAGGGAGCACACAGGGTAGCATGGAAGAAGGCAACATGGCTAGGGTTTAAGGTGGGCCTGGGTGTGCAGGGCTAAGTTTAGGTGTAGGGATAGAGATGTCATTCAAGTGTAAGGACTCAGATTGCAAAGCTGAGGTGTTGTCTGTACCCAGACATCCCTTGGAGCAGTGGAATGGGACACACCTATGTAACTGTGTCTAAGTGTGTACCTGAGGAATGGGAAGGGATCTAGAAACATTTAGGGAAAGTCCTGTGTGAAGAGGGGACAGTAAAGGGACCCCCAGGAAATGACCTCACTTCCTTCACTATGACCCAACAATGCAAAATCCTGATGACCAGGCAGCCAACTGCTTACACACAGCCCAGCAGGCTCACTTGTCCAAGAGCTTAGAGAGAGCAGGATGTTCTCTTGTTGTCCTTGGACTACTGAAGGCTCAGGCCTGAAGAAAGATAAAAATGAAGGTCAGGTAGGGACCTTGAAATTCATGATTCTTTCCTGCCTGCAATGTCTCTGGCCATTTGCCCAGAAGGAAACAGACTTGACCCAAGAAAACCAGACCCAGGACTACGCAGACGAGGTAACCTCTCTGAACTCTCACAGTTTTTTCTAGTTTTGCTCGAGGTGTTATTATTGAAGGAGACTTGTAATGATAATAACCAATGAGAATGTTGCAGAATGAAACTTGTGCTTGTTTGAACCATCCATCATGATGTCTCCTCAGGGTGAGCATGAGTGTGCCCCAATGGTCGTGACGGAGCCCTGTACAGAGACACATATCAGTACAAACATGGTGGAAAATCTGGTGAATCGACTGGTGTCATCTCTGCAGGATGGGGACCTCTTCTTTGCCCCTGCTTTCCTGAACGCATACCGACAGTTCACCACCACACAGTATGCGCTGGATCTGCTGTTGAAGAGGTGAGTGCCCACCTCCAAGCGTGGAGGTCTCAGGCCCTCTTGTTTGTTCTGGGAAGCACTCTCTCTACTCCTTGACTAGAGTATTGTCAGGCCGCAGCAGCATCAATTCAAAGAATGCTTCTCCCAGACTTAGCCCAAAGGGGTTTGCTGGCCAAGCTGAGACTAATGAATGTAGCTGTCCTCTGGGCCTTACTGAAGCTCTTTATCTTTTGCCCACTATTTCTGAGGCCTTGGTGGAAGCACTCCTCCCATTTGTAAAGAATGTTCCAGAATTCCTATAGAAATACCCAATATAGATGTGTCCAGATTAGAGACCTATGGAGGGAAATCTGAGAGACCTGTGATCACTGAGACGTCAGAATAGAGATGTGTTCCCCCACTGCACAAGCATCTTTGAAGCACCTACTGTATGTAGCTGAACTAATAATTCTGAGAGCAGACAGAACTTCCACATTCTGAATTTTGATTTTTGTCTAGGTAGCCCCCTGCCCCTGATGTCTTTTAGGATTTTACAGGTGACATGTGTTCTGGTGTCCTCTAGGTTTGCCTACTTCTACCTGGATTGTGAAGAGGATAAACACATAAAGAGGCAAGTGGGCTTTGTAGAAAGAGGAAGGATTTGGGTCTCCGGTGTGGGGCATTTGGGTTCCTAGAGTAAGGATGGCCAATGTTTTGGTCTGGTTCTTCTCCTGGGTTCTAGTACCATAACGTGGTCCAAGCAGTGCCTGCGGGATGAGAATTGCATGGGCTTGGTTCTTCCCAGTGGTGAGATGGGGAAGCCAGGGGCCTCAAGTGCTGCTGTGAGACTCTACGCACATACCAGCTCATGCCAGGAGGCTTGTTCAGCTGTTCTCCACTAGAGGTTGACAGTGAGGTGTGTGAGGTTCCTTGCTCACTAGGACCTCACAGCTCTGCCCACCGTTCTCATCTGCATAGGGCTGGATCTCTTCCTTGCAGTCCTTCCTGTAGGCAGAAGCCATGGGAGGGTTGTAGAAGGAAAGGCCTGCTCATAGCCTGTTGTGCATCCCCTCTCCCCAGCACTCTCTGTTGCTTCCTGGACACATGGATAGACCAATACCCTGAGGAGTTTAGTCAGACCATTCTGAAAAAGTTGAAGACCTACTTGACTGTGAACATGCCCTCCTCCGATCTGAATGTCCGTGTCCATATGCTCCTCAAGGAGTTGCGGCAAGAGTCCAATGAGTCAGAGGGAAAAGGTGAAGACTCAGGTAGGTGTTAGAGACCCTGTGTGTAAGGTTCTGTACTTGCTGTGCTGTGGCTGACGGGCTCCTGTTTGCAGAAGCTGTCACTTGACCCTGATCTGGGCACAGGACCTTTTGTAGGACAGAGTTGAGATCCCCAGCAGACATGGTCTCCTCTGTCTTTGGAAAGGCTGAGAGGAAGTCTCATCTTGGGGATCTTGTCTCTTGCAGTTTCACTGCCCGTTACCCTTCTCTACAAGACTGAATCGGCTGCAGATTTGTCTTCATCTGTAGAAGTGAGGAGCTACACCTCTGGAGATTTAGAGATGGAAGCGTGGTTTCCATCAGGGAACGTGCAGCCAGAACTAGCTTATCTGCAAGAGACAGAGACCCCAGAATCCACCATAAAGGTCATCTCTTGGGACTAGATGGGACAGCAGCAGCCCAGCCAGCATACGGGCTAGCAGCTGTGGAACCTGTGTCTCACCGTGTCAGCCGACACAATGTCCTTCTTGCATCTTCTCCCCTTCTCGACCTTGTCCTATCTCCTTAGAGAATGACCCTGTCATTATCACCTGAGGGGTCTCTTATATCTGCTCTGCAGACAGCACCTGTCTGACGTACTGGCAGAACCATTCCCTGATTTCAATATAGCAACTTCCCTTGCCCCACAGCCAGCCCTCACCTCCCCCTGAGAAATGGCCTTTTTACTTCTGTGGTTCTTTTTATGTTGTTTTTCTTTTAAGTATTTGTTTTAATAAATTGTTAGTACTCCTTTTTTGTTGATTACTTGTGGTTATGGTGTCCACTCAGCAGGCTTGTACTGGGCATAAACAGTCTACCAAGGAGACCACACTGCTCCTGTGAGAGGCTCCATGGAGAGAGACCATCTTGGAGGATGGGAGGTGCAAGTGACTGCTTAGACAGAGATCAGGTCTGTGCCTGAGAGTGGTGCTAGACATACAGGTCGTTGGGGCTGACTGCACTTTGCTGGGGTCCTAAGGCTAAGGTCATGTGCTGAGGTCAGACTGACCAGGTGCCCTTGAAAGTGGTTTCTGCTTTCGTTTCAGGCTCCTGAAACTGAGTAGCCGCGCTATGTCAGGGTCTGAAGGGGGCGTGTCATGCTACACTGTTTACACCATTTTGATTTTCTTGAAGGAATGGTTAACTTCCACGGTGGTGGACCATGTAGGCTTACATTTTTCAGAACTTTACTAAGTGTACGTAAATGCTTTAACTTCCCTTCTGGCTCACCACTCGCCAGAAGCAGTGGAAAGGGAAGGTTAATGGGGCAAAAAGGGATGTAGGTCTAGTTAGAAATAGTTCTTTGGGGGCGAATCCGATCTATTTGGCCCGAATTTCAGTAGTTTAGTTCCCATAAGTCAGCAGTGGTAACTCAGACCTCTGACAAACACCATTCACGAATCAGCAATGGCAGCTCAATCCAGAAGAAACAGAGGCTCTCCCAATCGACCAGAGTTCATGGAAGCAGCAGGAAGCTGCCAGAATATCACCTGAAGTTCTTTGGTGCATTTTTATGAAGCCATGACAAATGACGATCCATCAAGTAGGTGAGGTGAACCAGTGCCACAGCTTCAGCATCCAAGTCCAGCATCAGGAAACCCCAACGAATCAATACCACACAGCATCATCCCCTGTCTGTTGGGTTAATATTTGTACACTTTCCAAAAGTCATGGTTCTCTCAAGCATCCACTCTAGGAAAAACATCACACAGTCTTTTTGCAGGCAGCTTCCAGGAACAGTGGAACACAATATGAGTCAGTTCTCTGCAAAATATCCTGCCATGAGTCTGCTTCAGCAAACACATCCTCTCATAAGACAGTTTCCAGAAAAGCATCACATGACACAACTGAGGCTTTAAAGTGTCAGGAGCCATCTAGGATAGGCGAGGGCTAGCAGGTGGCCTACCTGGAGGTGGCCCACCAATTTTGCTTGGTCTGTGATGAGTGAGCTCTATGAGGCAAGGTCCAAAAGGACTTCATCTCAGGATTGCTCCTTGCAGCTGATGTCTTTCCTGTCATTAAAATTAATACAATAACCCCTGGTCATCAGCCCAAACTATTGAGCATATTACCTGTAGATCAACATGAAGATGAACTTTTATGAATAAGGCTGTTCAGATGATTTAATGATTCTATAGAATTTCTGATTTGATTCAAATATGTTTAGGAAGAAATTATTAAGAGATGGTCTCAGTTGTTTTGCTAGAAAGATGTAATAAAGTCAGAATCAAGAAGAGAATGTAGAGGAACGAATACAGAAAATGTGGTACATCTACACAATGGAATATTACTCAGCTATCAAAAACAATGACTTTATGAAATTCGTAGGCAAATGGTTGGAACTGGAAAATATCATCCTGAGTGAGGTAATCCAATCACAGAAAAACACACATGGTATGCACTCATTGATAAGTGGCTATTAGCCCAAATGCTTGAATTACCCTAGATGCCTAGAACAAATGAAACTCAAGACGGATGATCAAAATGTGAATGCTTCACTACTTCTTTAAAAGGGGGAACAAGAATATCCTTGGCAGGGAATAAAGAGGCAAAGATTAAAACAGACACAGAAGGAACACCCATTCAGAGCCTGCCCCACATGTGGCCCATACATATACAGCCATCCAATTAGACAAGATGGATGAAGCAAAGAAGTGCAGGCCGACAGGAGCCGGATGTAGATCGCTCCTGAGAGACACAGCCAGAATACAGCAAATACAGAGGCGAATGCCAGCAGCAAACCACTGAACTGAGAATAGGACCCTCGTTGAAGGAATCAGAGAAAGAACTGGAAGAGCTTGAAGGGGCTCGAGACCCCATAGGTACAACAATGCCAAGCAACCAGAGCTTCCAGGGACTAAGCCACTACCTAAAGACTATACATGGACTGACCCTGGACTCTGACCTCATAGGTAGCAATGAATATCCTAGTAAGAGCACCAGTGGAAGGGGAAGCCCTGGGTCCTGCTAAGACTGAACCCCCAGTGAACTAGATTGTTGGGGGGAGGGCGGCAATAGGGGGAGGGTGGGGAGGGGGACACCCATATAGAAGGGGAGGAGGAGAGGTTAGGGGGATGTTAGCCAGGAAACCAGGAAGGGGAATAACAGTTGAAATGTAAATAAGAAATACTCAAGTTAATAAAAAGAAAAAGAAAAAAAAAAGAATAGAATGTGCCCATTCCTCATAATAGTAAGCCAAAGCTGCATAATAAAATACAGTGCGCTTTAGTAATTACACTAAAAAGAGAAACAGACTTGGGACACATTAGTGTTCAAGGAAAAACCTTTTCGACCTAGTATGAAGCTGTAGATGTACACTATGATAAGCAAGGCATGTGGGGGTTGGGGATTTAGCTCAGTGGTAGAGCGCTTGCCTAGCAAGTGCAAGGCCCTGGGTTCGGTCCCCAGCTCCAAAAAAAAAAAAAAAAAAAAAAAAGGATAAGCAAGGCATGTGAAAATTTCTGTGAACACATAATGAACATAATAGGATGAAACACTGCCTTGAACTTAATGTCAACATCCCTCTGTAATGCCCACTTTATATAACATTTTATCTCTGATGTAATTTTCTAAGAACTTTTGTCTAGGAAGGTGTAAAAAGGCCAAATACAAGAAATAAGGTTGGTGGCTTGGGGGTCTCTGCTCCATTCCTCCCTCCCTCCATCCATCCATCCATCTGTCTGTCTGTTCATTCATCCATCCAAATGTATGTTTGTTTATATGTACCTATGAAGGTATGTATGTATGTACGTATCTATGTATGTACGTGTCTATGTATGTATGTACATATGTATGTATGTATCTATGTATCTATGTATGTATGTACGTATCTATGTATGTATGGAAGCATGCGTGAACACTTGAGGAGTTGATGAGACAGGTGGCTCGACCTGGCCAGACTGTGTGTGTATGGATATGTGTCTGTGCACATTTGCCTTTGTGAGGGATTTCAATTTTTTACTTTGTAACATTTTATCTATAAGATAATTCTTTTCTACATAGAGAACTCTTTTGTCTGAAAACTAGAGAAAACTGAAAGTCATAAAAGGTGGTATAGTCATTTTCTCTTATTTTAAATTTTCTCTTTATTTTAAAATTACAAAAGTCAAATGACACATTAAAAATTAATGGGAAATGTATGGATTAAAGTAAAACTCTGGAGGCTGTGGGCCTTGAAGGCTTTCCCCAGGAGGTGCCATCAAGGGAGGGCACACACTGAGGAAGCCTTTGGCAGAGTGTGTGGTTCTCAGAAGTCTTTGTGTTTCTGATTAATGTTGAAAGTGAATGATCACCATGTTTACATGTTCAGGTATGCTAAAAATTCTTGGGTCAGAACACGGTCCATGAACGACGCTGTGTGAAGAAGATTTCTGAAAGCTTGTGAGGAAATTCCAAGCATCTTATAGCTGCTGTCCATCCACGAGAGGGGCTGTTCTTGGCATGTGCTTTTGTGCCCCTCCCAGCTGTAACAGTGGGTTAGTTTCACATCACTCATTTTACGGTCCTTATGGAGGTGATGCTTCCAAGCCTGGATTGTCCTTTTGACTTTATCCAGCCTGAACTCCTGTGACCTTGCCCTTGTGATTGTATACAACTCGCACTCAAGTGAGCTTTGCTCACATGACCTCAGACTATAAATCGTCTGCTGCTCTTAATAAAGATGGCTATTGCACTGGGCATGGTGGTGCATGCCTTTAATCCCAGCACTCTGAAGGCAGAGAAGGAGGATCTCTGTGAGTTCAAGGTCAGCTTGGTCTATAAAGTGAGTCCTCAATAGCAAGGGTTTGTTATCCAGAGAAATCATGTCTCTAAAAACAAAACAAAACAAAACAAAACAAAACAAAACAAAATAGCAACAGCAACAGCAACAGCAACAGCAGTAGCAATAAAAGATGGCCATCGCCTGATATTTTAGTTCACATCATTTTTAGATTTCCCCAGGTTCATGCTGCCATAGAGCAGGAACACAGTTGGAAGACATTTTGAAGTTGTGCTATTTATTTAAGGTCAGAGAAGAAGGACATACTACAGTTGACCTTATTGACCTCTATCCTCTGAACTAGTCTCGGGACGGAGCATCCTAATTGAGACTGTATTTTTTTTCCCTAACTGAACAAGTTAGAGCAGGGTATGAGTTCTGGATCTGCATTATGCCTAGATTCTGGGGTGCTGGGGTGCTGATCAGGGAGACAAAATTCAGGGGGGCTGGGCTACATTTCTAGATGCCCAAAGGAAAGAAGGCCAAGTGGCCTGTGTGTGCCCCAGCCCCTGCCAGCATGAAGAAACAGGAGGCCAATCCTTTATTTCTGAAAAGGGCCAAGAACTTTGGCATCAGTTCAATATTCTGCTCAAAAGAGATCTCACATGCTTTGTCAAGTGGCCCTGCTACCTCAGCGTGCAGCAGCAAAGAGGCATCCTCTATTAGCAGCTCAGGGTACCTCCTGCCATTAATCAGCTCACCCAGGCCCTGGACAGGGAAACGACGACTCAGCTGCTTAAGCTCGCCCACAAGTACAGGCCAGAGACAAAGCAGGAGAAGGAGCAAAGGCTACTGCCCGTGCTGAGAGCTGAGAAGAAAGCTGCTGGCAAAGGGGACCTCCCAACTAAGACACCACTTGTCCTCCGAGCAAAGTTTTCTGTACATAAATCTAATTACAAAATTATCTTCCATCTAAAAAAAATAATCACCCTGGAAAAGGATCGGTGCTACACTGGGAGCCGGAATATACAGTGTAGTGGTCTTCCGGCTAATGAAGAATTTCTATTGGCTTAAAGCCATGTCTGAAAGCCTTCTGTGGTGGATACCCCAGGACACTGTCAGCTTCTCATGACCTGCATGAGCACTAGGTTCACACATAGTTCCCTACATATTTAGGCAAAATTCAATGTACATACAATAAAATAAGGAAATCTGTTTTCTTTCTAATTAAGGAAGGCTCATGTATATGTTGCTTCCAAAAAACCAGTTTCCTTATATTTTGTAAACATAAGGAAATGACTCAATTGATTTTCCAAGCATTCATACCATTTTATACTCACTAGCATATATGAGAGTTGTGATTTTTGTCTTGCCTCGCAATCAGGTGTTGTTATCAGTGATGACTGTTTTCCCATTATACTAAGTGTGTTGCCTGTAAATACAGGCTTACACAAACTTCATGCTTGTAGGACAGAAATTGGTGTCTTTTCTCCTGCTTATTTTCCTTTTTTTGTATCTGCTGAAACTTCCTTTCAACTTTTTTTGCTATTTAAAAATTATGTTGTTTTTCCCAGTCACAAACCCTTTGATCTACACACTGTTCTGCCAGCAAAATATACTAGGCAATAGTGGCAAAAGCTTATGGGAATAACCAGTTATTATCTAAAGTAACAAAACCTTGTGTGTGTGTGTGTGTGTGTGTGTGTGTGCATGTGTGTGTGTTTGTGTACAATGTAGACAGAACCCACACCTGACACTGCATGGGGAACCAAGAACCAGAGACTAGATAGCCCAGAGATCTAGGGGGAAACCAATTACTTCTGAGACAGACAGACAGACAGACAGACAGAGAGGGAGAGAGAGAGAGAGAGAGAGAGAGAGAGAGAGAGAGAGAGAGAGAGAGAGAGAGAGAGAAACAATAGATTGATCGCTAGTGATATTCTGCTACACTCACAGATCGGTTCCTTTTTCAGCTACCATCAGAAAGACTTTCTTCTATATCAGATGAGAATGAATCAAGACACCACAGCCAGATATTAATTTAGTGCGAAGACCTTGGAACACACAGTTCTTATTTTTCTCCATCTTTATTAACTTGAGTATTTCTTATTTACATTTCAACTGTTATTCCCCTTCCTGGTTTCCTGGCTAACATCCCCCTAACCTCTCCTCCTCCCCTTCTATATGGGTGTTCCCCTCCCCACCCTCCCCCCATTGCCGCCCTCCCACCAACAATTAAGTTCACTGGGGCTTCAGTCGTGGCAGGACCAAGGGCTTCCCCTTCCACTGGTGCTCTTTTTTTTTTTTTTTTTAATTAACTTGAGTATTTCTTATATACATTTCGAGTGTTATTCCCTTTCCCGGTTTCCGGGCAAACATCCCCCTCCCCCCTCCCCTTCCTTATGGGTGTTCCCCTCCCAACCCTCCCCCCATTGCCGCCCTCCCCCCATAGACTAGTTCACTGGGGGTTCAGTCTTAGCAGGACCCAGGGCTTCCCCTTCCACTGGTGCTCTTACTAGGATATTCATTGCTACCTATGGGGTCAGAGTCCAGGGTCAGTCCATGTATAGTCTTTAGGTAGTGGCTTAGTCCCTGGAAGCTCTGGTTGCTTGGCATTGTTGTACTTTTGGGGTCTCGAGCCCCTTCAAGCTCTTCCAGTTCTTTCTCTGATTCCTTCAATAGGGGACCTATTCTCAGTTCAGTGGTTTGCTGCTGGCATTCGCCTCTGTATTTGCTGTATTCTGGCTGTGTCTCTCAGGAGCGATCTACATCCGGCTCCTGTCGGCCTGCACTTCTTTGCTTCATCCATCTTGTCTAATTGGGTGGCTGTATATGTATGGGCCAAATGTGGGGCAGGCTCTGAATGGGTGTTCCTTCAGTCTCTGTTTTAATCTTTGCCTCTCGCTTCCCTGCCAAGGGTATTCTTTTTCCTCATTTAAAGAAGGAGTGAAGCATTCACATTTTGATCATCTGTCTTGAGTTTCGTTTGTTCTAGGGATCTAGGGTAATTCAAGCATTTGGGCTAATAGCCACTTATCAATGAGTGCATACCATGTATGTCTTTCTGTGATTGGGTTAGCTCACTCAGGATGATATTTTCCAGTTCCAACCATTTGCCTACGAATTTCATAAACTCGTTGTTTTTGATAGCTGAGTAATATTCCATTGTGTAGATGTACCACATTTTCTGTATCCATTCCTCTGTTGAAGGGCATCTGGGTTCTTTCCATTTTCTGGCTATTATAAATAAGGCTGCGATGAACATAGTGGAGCACGTGTCTCTTTTATATGTTGAGGCATCTTTTGGGTATATGCCCAAGAGAGGTATAGCTGGATTCTCAGGCAGTTCAATGTCCAATTTTCTGAGGAACCTCCAGACTGATTTCCAGAATGGTTTTACCAGTCTGCAATCCCACCAACAATGGAGGAGTGTTCCTCTTTCTCCACATCCTCGCCAGCATCTGCTGTCACCTGAGTTTTTGATCTTAGCCAATCGCACTGGTGTGAGGTGAAATCTCAGGGTTGTTTTGATTTGCATTTCCCTTATGACTAAAGATGTTGAACATTTCTTTAGGTGTTTCTCAGCCATTCGGCATTCCTCAGCTGTGAATTCTTTGTTTAGCTCTGAACCCCATTTTTTAATAGGGTTATTTGTTTCCCTGCGGTCTAACTTCTTGAGTTCTTTGTATATTTTGGATATAAGGCCTCTATCTGTTGTAGGATTGGTAAAGATCTTTTCCCAATCTGTTGGTTGCCGTTTTGTCCTAACCACCGTGTCCTTTGCCTTACAGAAGCTTTGCAGTTTTATGAGATCCCATTTGTCCATTCTTGATCTTAGAGCATAAGCCATTGGTGTTTTGTTCAGGAAATTTTTTCCAGTGCCCATGTGTTCCAGATGCTTCCCTAGTTTTTCTTCTATTAGTTTGAGTGTGTCTGGTTTGATGTGGAGGTCCTTGATCCACTTGGACTTAAGCTTTGTACAGGGTGATAAGCATGGATCGATCTGCATTCTTCTACATGTTGCCCTCCAGTTGAACCAGCACCATTTGCTGAAAATGCTATCTTTTTTCCATTGGATGGTTTTGGCTCCTTTGTCAAAAATCAAGTGAGCATAGGTGTGTGGGTTCATTTCTGGGTCTTCAATTCTATTCCATTGGTCTATCTGTCTGTCTCTGTACCAATACCATGCAGTTTTTATCACTATTGCTCTGTAATACTGCTTGAGTTCAGGGATAGTGATTCCCCCTGAAGTCCTTTTATTGTTGAGGATAGCTTTAGCTATCCTGGGTTTTTTGTTATTCCAGATGAATTTGCAAATTGTTCTGTCTAACTCTTTGAAGAATTGGATTGGTATTTTGATGGGGATTGCATTGAATCCGTAGATTGCTTTTGGTAAAATGGCCATTTTTACTATATTAATCCTGCCAATCCATGAGCATGGGAGATCTTTCCATCTTCTGAGGTCTTCTTCAATTTCTTTCCTCAGTGTCTTGAAGTTCTTATTGTACAGATCTTTTACTTGCTTGGTTAAAGTCACACCGAGGTACTTTATATTATTTGGGTCTATTATGAAGGGTGTCGTTTCCCTAATTTCTTTCTCGGCTTGTTTCTCTTTTGTATAGAGGAAGGCAACTGATTTATTTGAGTTAATTTTATACCCAGCCACTTTGCTGAAGTTGTTTATCAGCTTTAGTAGTTCTCTGGTGGAACTTTTGGGATCACTTAAATATACTATCATGTCATCTGCAAATAGTGATATTTTGACCTCTTCTTTTCCGATCTGTATCCCTTTGATCTCCTTTTGTTGTCGGATTGCTCTGGCTAGAACTTCAAGAACTATATTGAATAAGTAGGGAGAGAGTGGGCAGCCTTTTCTAGTCCCTGATTTTAGTGGGATTGCTTCAAGTTTCTCTCCATTTAGTTTAATGTTAGCAACTGGTTTGCTGTATATGGCTTTTACTATGTTTAGGTATGGGCCTTGAATTCCTATTCTTTCCAGGACTTTTATCATGAAGGGGTGTTGAATTTTGTCAAATGCTTTCTCAGCATCTAATGAAATGATCATGTGGTTCTGTTCTTTCAGTTTGTTTATATAATGGATCACGTTGATGGTTTTCCGTATATTAAACCATCCCTGCATGCCTGGGATGAAGCCTACTTGATCATGGTGGATGATTGTTTTGATGTGCTCTTGAATTCGGTTTGCCAGAATTTTATTGAGTATTTTTGCGTCGATATTCATAAGGGAAATTGGTCTGAAGTTCTCTTTCTTTGTTGTGTCTTTGTGTGGTTTAGGTATAAGAGTAATTGTGGCTTCGTAGAAGGAATTCGGTAGGGCTCCATCTGTTTCAATTTTGTGGAATAGTTTGGATAATATTGGTATGAGGTCTTCTATGAAGGTTTGATAGAATTCTGCACTAAACCCGTCTGGACCTGGGCTCTTTTTGGTTGGGAGACCTTTAATGACTGCTTCTATTTCCTTAGGAGTTATGGGGTTGTTTAACTGGTTTATCTGTTCCTGATTTAATTTCGATACCTGGTATCTGTCTAGGAAATTGTCCATTTCCTGAAGATTTTCAAATTTTGTTGAATATAGGTTTTTATAGTAAGATCTGATGATTTTTTGAATTTCCTCTGAATCTGTAGTTATGTCTCCCTTTTCATTTCTGATTTTGTTAATTTGGACGCACTCTCTGTGTCCTCTCGTTAGTCTGGCTAAGGGTTTATCTATCTTGTTGATTTTCTCAAAGAACCAACTTTTGGTTCTGTTGATTCTTTCTATGGTCCTTTTTGTTTCTACTTGGTTGATTTCAGCTCTGAGTTTGATTATTTCCTGCCTTCTACTCCTCCTGGGTGTATTTGCTTCTTTTTGTTCTAGAGCTTTTAGGTGTGCTGTCAAGCTGCTGACATATGCTCTTTCCTGTTTCTTTCTGCAGGCACTCAGCGCTATGAGTTTTCCTCTTAGCACAGCTTTCATTGTGTCCCATAAGTTTGGGTATGTTGTACCTTCATTTTCATTAACTTCTAAAAAGTTTTTAATTTCTTTCTTTATTTCTTCCTTGACCAGGTTATCATTGAGTAGAGCATTGTTCAATTTCCACGTATATGTGGTCATTCTTCCCTTATTGTTATTGAAGACCAGTTTTAGGCCGTGGTGGTCCGATAGCACGCATGGGATTATTTCTATCTTTCTGTACCTGTTGAGGCCCGTTTTTTGACCAATTATATGGTCAATTTTGGAGAAAGTACCATGAGGAGCTGAGAAGAAGGTATATCCTTTTGCTTTAGGATAGAATGTTCTATAAATATCCGTTAAGTCCATTTGGCTCATGACTTCTCTAAGTCTGTCTACATCTCTGTTTAATTTCTGTTTCCATGATCTGTCCATTGATGAGAGTGGGGTGTTGAAATCTCCCACTATTATTGTGTGAGGTGCAATGTGTGTTTTGAGCTTTAGTAAGGTTTCTTTTACATATGTAGGTGCCCTTGTATTTGGGGCATAGATATTTAGGATTGAGACTTCATCTTGGTGGATTTTTCCTTTGATGAATATGAAGTGTCCTTCCTTATCTTTTTTGATGACTTTTAGTTGAAAATTGATTTTATTTGATATTAGAATGGCTACTCCAGCTTTCTTCTTCTGACCATTTGCTTGGAAAATTGTTTTCCAGCCTTTCACTCTGAGGTAATGTCTGTCTTTGTCTCTGAGGTGTGTTTCCTGTAGGCAGCAGAATGCAGGGTCCTCGTTGCGTATCCAGTTTGTTAATCTATGTCTTTTTATTGGGGAGTTGAGGCCATTGATATTGAGAGATATTAAGGAATAGTGATTATTGCTTCCCGTTATATTCATATTTGGAAGTGAGGTTATGATTGTGTGCTTTCATTCTCTTTGTTTTGTTGCCAAGATGATTAGTTTCTTGCTTCTAGGGTATAGCTTGCCTCCTTATGTTGGGCTTTACCCTTTATTATCCTTTGTAGTGCTGGATTTGTAGAAAGATATTGTGTAAATTTGGTTTTGTCATGGAATATCTTGGTTTCTCCATCTATGTTAATTGAGAGTTTTGCAGGATACAGTAACCTGGGCTGGCATTTGTGTTCTCTTAGGGTCTGTATGACATCTGTCCAGGATCTTCTGGCCTTCATAGTTTCTGGCGAAAAGTCTGGTGTGATTCTGATAGGTCTGCCTTTATATGTTACTTGACCTTTTTCCCTTACTGCTTTTAATATTCTTTCTTTATTTTGTGCGTTTGGTGTTTTGACAATTATGTGACGGGAGGTGTTTCTTTTCTGGTCCAATCTATTTGGAGTTCTGTAGGCTTCTTGTATGCCTATGGGTATCTCTTTTTTTAGGTTAGGGAAGTTTTCTTCTATGATTTTGTTGAAGATATTTACTGGTCCTTTGAGCTGGGAGTCTTCACTCTCTTCTATACCTATTATCCTTAGGTTTGATCTTCTCATTGAGTCCTGGATTTCCTGTATGTTTTGGACCAGTAGCTTTTTCCGCTTTACATTATCTTTGACAGTTGAGTCAATGATTTCTATGGAATCTTCTGCTCCCGAGATTCTCTCTTCCATCTCTTGAATTCTGTTGGTGAAGCTTGTATCTACAGCTCCTTGTCTTTTCTTTTGATTTTCTATGTCCAGGGTTGTTTCCATGTGTTCTTTCTTGTTTGCTTCTATTTCCATTTTTAATTCCTTCAACTGTTTGATTGTGTTTTCCTGGAATTCTTTCAGGGATTTTTGCGATTCCTCTCTGTAGGCTTCTACTTGTTCTCTAAGGGAGTTCTTTATGTCTTTCTTGAAGTCCTCCAGCATCATGATCAAATATGATTTTGAAACTAGGTCTTGCTTTTCTGGTGTGTTTGGATATTCCGTGTTTGCTTTGGTGGGAGAATTGGGCTCCGATGATGCCATGTAGTCTTGGTCTCTGTTGCTTGGGTTCCTGTGCTTGCCTCTTGCCATCAGATTATCTCTAGTGTTACTTTGTTCTGCTATTTCTGACTGTGGCTAGACTGTCCTATAACCTGTGTGTCAGGAGTGCTGTAGACCTGTTTTCCTGTTTTCTTTCAGCCAGTTATGGGGACAGAGTGTTCTGCTTTCGGGCATGTAGTTTTTCCTCTCTACAGGTCTTCAGCTGTTCCTGTGGGCCTGTGTCTTGAGTTCACCAGGCAGGTTTCTTGCAGGGGAAAAATTGGTCCTACCTGTGGTTCCAAGGCTCAAGTTTGCTTGTGGGGTACTGCCTAAGTCCTCTCTGCTGTGGCAGCAACCGGGAAAATCTGTGCCGCTCCTTCCGGGAGCCTCCGTGCACCAGGGTTCCAGATGGCGTTTGGTGTTTTCCTCTGGCGCCTGGATGTGCACAGAGTGCAGTCTCTTCTGGTTTCCCAGGCGTGTCCGCCTCTCTGAAGGTTCAGCTCTCCCTCCCTCGGGATATGGGTGCAGAGAACTGTTTATCCGGTCTGTTTCCTTCAGGTTCCGGCAGTGTCTCAGGCGCAGGGGTCCTGCCGCTCCCGGGCCCTCCCCTACGGGAACCCAGAGGCCTTATACAGTTGCCTCTTGGGCCAGGGATGTGGGCAGGGGTGGGCAGTGTTGGTGGTCTCCTCCGCTCTGCAGCCTCAGGAGTGCCCACCTGATCAGGCGGTGGGGTCTCTCTCCCACGGGGTTTGGGAGCAGAGAGCTGCTGCGGTCCGGGATCCGCCGGTGTGGGACTTCCGATCCTTTGATGAATATGAAGTGTCCTTCCTTATCTTTTTTGATGACTTTTAGTTGGAAATTGATTTTATTTGATATTGGAATGGCTACTCCAGCTTGCTTCTTCTGACCATTTGCTTGGAAAGTTGTTTTCCAGCCTTTCACTCTGAGGTAGTGTCTGTCTTTGTGTCTGAGGTGTGTTTCCTGTAGGCAGCAGAATGCAGGGTCCTCGTTGCGTATCCAGTTTGTTAATCTATGTCTTTTTATTGGGGAGTTGAGGCCATTGATATTGAGAGATATTAAGGAATAGTGATTATTGCTTCCTGTTATATTCATATTTGGATGTGAGGTTATGTTTGTGTGCTTTCATTCTCTTTGTTTTGTTGCCAAGACAATTAGTTTCTTGCTTCTTCTAGGGTATAGCTTGCCTCCTTATGTTGGGCTTTACCATTTATTATCCTTTGTAGTGCTGGATTTGTAGAAAGATATTGTGTAAATTTGGTTTTGTCATGGAATATCTTGGTTTCTCCATCAATGTTAATTGAGAGTTTTGCTGGATACAGTAACCTGGGCTGGCATTTGTGTTCTCTTAGGGTCTGTATGACATCAGTCCAGGATCTTCTGGCCTTCATAGTTTCTGGCGAGAAGTCTGGTGTGATTCTGATAGGTCTCCCTTTATATGTTACTTGACCTTTTTCCCTTACTGCTTTTAATATTCTTTCTTTATTTTGTGCGTTTGGTGTTTTGACAATTATGTGACGGGAGGTGTTTCTTTTCTGGTCCAATCTATTTGGAGTTCTGTAGGCTTCTTGTATGCCTATGGGTATCTCTTTTTTTAGGTTAGGGAAGTTTTCTTCTATGATTTTGTTGAAGATATTTACTGGTCCTTTGAGCTGGGAGTCTTCACTCTCTTCTATACCTATTATCCTTCGGTTTGATCTTCTCATTGAGTCCTGGATTTCCTGTATGTTTTGGACCAGTAGCTTTTTCTGCTTTACATTATCTTTGACAGTTGAGTCAATGATTTCTATGGAATCTTCTGCTCCCGAGATTCTCTCTTCCATCTCTTGTATTCTGTTGGTGAAGCTTGTATCTACAGCTCCTTGTCTCTTCTTTTGGTTTTCTATATCCAGGGTTGTTTCCATGTGTTCTTTCTTGATTGCTTCTATTTCCATTTTTAATTCCTTCAACTGTTTGATTGTGTTTTCCTGGAATTCTTTCAGGGATTTTTGCGATTCCTCTCTGTAGGCTTCTACTTGTTCATTAATGTTTTCCTGTGTTTCCCTAAGTGTGTTCATGTCTTTCTTGAAGTCCTCCAGCATCATGATCAAATATGATTTTGAACCTAGATCTTGCTTTTCTGGTGTGTTTGGATATTCCATGTTTGTTTTGGTGGGAGAATTGGGCTCCGATGATGGCATGTAGTCTTGGTTTCTGTTGCTTGGGGTCCTGCGCTTGCCTCTCGCCATCAGATTATCTCTAGTGCTACTTTGTTCTGCTATTTCTGACAGTGGCTAGACTGTCCTATAAGCCTGTATGTCAGGAGTGCTGTAGACCTGTTTTCCTCTCTTTCAGTCAGTTATGGGGACAGTGTGTTCTGCTTTCGGGCGTGTAGTTTTTCCTCTCTACAGGTCTTCAGCTGTTCCTGTGGGCCTGTGTCTTGAGTTCACCAGGCAGCTTTCTTGCAGCAGAAAATTTGGTCTTACCTGTGGTCCCGAGGCTCAGGTTCGCTCGTGGGGTTCTGCCCAGGGGCTCTCTGCAGTGGCAGCAACCAGGAAGACCTGTGCCGCCCCCTCCGGGAGCTTCAGTGCACCAGGGTTCCAGATGGTCTTTGGCTTTTTCCTCTGGCGTCCGAGATGTGTGTGCAGGGAGCAGTCTCTTCTGGTTTCCCAGGCTTGTCTGCCTCTCTGAAGGTTTAGCTCTCCCTCCCATGGGATTTGGGTGCAGAGAACTGTTTATCCGGTCTGTTTCTTTCAGGTTTCTGCGGTGTCTCAGGCAGGTGTCCTGCCGCTCCTGGGCCCTCCCCCACGGGAGCCCAGAGGCCTTATACAGTTTCCTCTTGGGCCAGGGATGTGGGCAGGGGTGAGCAGTGTTGGTGGTCTCTTCCGCTCTGCAGCCTCAGGAGTGCCCACCTGACCAGGCGGTTGGGTCTCTCTCTCACCGGGTCTGGGAGCAGAGAGCTGCTTCCTCCACTGGTGCTCTTACTCGGCTATTCATTGTTACCTATGAGGTTGGAGCCCAGGGTCAGTCAATGTATAGTCTTTGAGTAATAGCTTAGTCCTGGAAGCTCTGGTTGATTGGCATTGTTATTCATATGGGGTCTCAATCCCCTTCAAGCTCTTTCCGTCCTTTCTAAGATTCCTTCAACGGGGGTCCTGTTCTCAGTTCAGTGGTTTGCTGCTGGCATTCGCCTATGTATTTGCTGTATTCTGGCTGTGTTTCTCAGGAGAGATCTACATCTGGCTCCTGTCGGCCTGAACTTCTTTGCTTCATCTGTCTTATCTAATTGGGTGGCTGTATATGTATGGGCAACATGTGGGGCAGGCTCTGAATGGGTGTTCCTTCTGCCTCTGTTTTAAACTTTGTCTCCCTATTCCCTCCAAAGGGAATTCTTGTTCCCCTTTTAAAGAAGGAGTGAAGTATTCGCATTTTAGTCATCCTTCTGAGTTTCATGGGAATACACAGTTCTAAATGACATGTCTCCATCAAATATTTCCCTTCAGAGATCTGAGAACCCTGCAGAAGAGGAGAAGAAAGAGTGTTAGAGTCATACAGGATGGAGAACACCAAAAGAATAAGGCTCAATAAAGCTATTGACCAAAGCTCATATGAACTCACAGACTCCCATGCTATTCAAGCTACTCTTCCTGTACAAATGGACATCTTAGCAAGTCTGTCTTTATAACATTATTATGTGTATTTTCCTTCATGATTTTGATATTTTCCATTAGACTGAGAAGTGCATCCATTACCAGACCACAAAGGCTTACCTCTCTGCTTTCTCTAGAAGTTAGTTTTTGAGGCAGGGTATTTCTTTGGAGACCTGGCTGTCCCAGAACTCTATATGGAGACTAAGCTAGCCACAAACTCAGAAAGATATCTGATCTTGGCTCTCAGGTTCTTGGATTAAAAGTATGCACCATCACAAGAAACTTTTCTAGAAGGTTTATGGTTCAATTTTACATTTGGATCTATTGGAGTTACAGACAGTTGTTAGCTGCCATGTGCATGCTGGGAATTGAACCCAGGACCTCTGGAAGAGCAGCCAGTGCTGCCAACTCTTCAGCCATCTCTGCGACCCCTATATTGACAATTCTTGGGCATTTTCAGTTATGTATGATGTTTATTTTTACATCTCTGAGGATCATATCCTAGCTCTGGTCCATGTCAGTAAAGTGCTCAGCCACTGATTCCAACTGGCAGATTCCATTGGGAACTTTGGGAACATTGTAGAAAAAAAAGCATCCAAGTCTATGTGTCTTACTAGGAAGGATTCTTGGGAGTACTGACCACCTTTTAACAATACTGTCAACTCTTGCAAAGGGTTCTTGCAAGCTACAGATCATAGGCCATCATTGTAGAATGTCAGGAGAAGGACTTAAGCAGAAACTTGAAGCAGAAACAATGGAGGACAAATCCGTTCTGAAACAGAGTTGGGGGCCAGCTTCCATCTTGTAAGTTGGTGGATGTGGCTGAGACAGCAGTTTACAGAGGGCCACAAACCTTTGGGATTGAGCTCTAAAATGATCTGAGAAAGACAATTCCCATGCAAGAACACGGACATTATGTGGCTGAGGGCTGGTACAAGTGTGTATGTGTACTTGCATTTCACACAGGGAGCACACAGGGTAGCATGGAAGAAGGCAACATGGCTAGGGTTTAAGGTGGGCCTGGGTGTGCAGAGCTAAGTTTAGGTGTAGGGATAGAGATGTCATTCAAGTGTAAGGACTCAGATTGCAAAGCTGAGGTGTTGTCTGTACCCAGACATCCCTTGGAGCAGTGGAATGGGACACACCTATGTAACTGTGTCTAAGTGTGTACCTGAGGAATGGGAAGGGACCTAGAAACATTTAGGGAAAGTCCTGTGTGAAGAGGGGACAGTAAAGGGACCCCCAGGAAATGACCTCACTTCCTTCACTATGACCCAACAAAGCAAAATCCTGATGACCAGGCAGCCAACTGCTTACACACAGCCCAGCAGGCTCACTTGTCCAAGAGCTTAGAGAGAGCAGGATGTTCTCTTGTTGTCCTTGGACTACTGAAGGCTCAGGCCTGAGGAAAGATAAAAATGAAGGTCAGGTAGGGACCTTGAAATTCATGATTCTTTCTTGCCTACACTGTCTCTGGCCATTTGCCCAGAAGGATACAGACTTGACCCAGGACAACCAGGGCCAGGACTACGCAAACGAGGTAACCTCTCTGAACTCTTAGAGGTTTTACTAGTTTTGCTCAGGGTGTTACTATTGAAGAAGACTTGTAATGATAATAACCAATGAGAATGTTTTAGAAACCTGTGCTTGTCTGAACCATCCATCATGATGTCTCCTCAGGGTGAGCATGAGTGTGCCCCAAAGGTCGTGACGGAGCCCTGTAGAGAGTCCCGCATCAGTGCAGACATGGTGGAAAATCTGGTGAATCGACTGGTGTCATCTCTGCAGGATGGGGACCCCTCCTTTGTCCCTGCCTTCCTGTACACTTACCAACAGTTCACCACCACACAGCATGCGCTGGATCTGCTGTTGAAGAGGTGAGTGCCAACCTCGGAGACCAGAGGTCTCAAGCCCTCTTGTGTGTTCTGAGAAGCACTCTGTCTACTCCTTGACTAGAGTATTGTCAGGCCGCAGCAGCATCAATTCAAAAAATGCTTCTCCCAGACTTAGCCCAAAGGGGTTTGCTGGCCAAGCTGAGACTAATGAATGTAGCTGTCCTCTGTGCCTTACTGAAGCTCTTTATCTTTTGCCCACTATTTCTGAGGCCTTGGTGGAAGCACTCTTCCCATTTGTAAAGAATGTTCCACAATTCCTATAGAAATACCCAATATAGATGTGTCCAGATTAGAGACCTATGGAGGGAAATCTGAGAGACCTGTGATCACTGAGACGTCAGAATAGAGATGTGTTCCCCCACTGCACAAGCATCTTTGAAGCACCTACTGTATGTAGCTGAACTAATAATTCTGAGAGCAGACAGAACTTCCACATTCTGAATTTTGATTCTTATCTAGGTAGCCACCTGCCCGTGATGTCTTTTAGGTGGGGACCTGGGATTTTACAGGTGACATGAGTTCTGGTCTCCTCTAGGTTTGCCTACTTCTACCTGGATTGTGAAGAGGATAAACACATAAAGAGGCAAGTGGGCTTTGTAGAAAGAGGAAGGATTTGGGTCTCCGGTGTGGGGCATTTGGGTTCCTAGGGTAAGGATGGCCAATGTTTTGGTCTGGTTCTTCTCCTGGGTTCTAGTACCATAACGTGGTCCAAGCAGTGCCTGCGGGATGAGAATTGCATGGGCATGGTTCTTCCCAGTGGTGAGATGGGGAAGCCAGGGGCCTCAAGTGCTGCTGTGAGACTCTACGCACATACCAGCTCATGCCAGGAGGCTTGTTCAGCTGTTCTCCACTAGAGGTTGACAGTGAGGTGTGTGAGGTTCCTTGCTCACTAGGACCTCACAGCTCTGCCCACCGTTCTCATCTGCATAGGGCTGGATCTCTTCCTTGCAGTCCTTCCTGTAGGCAGAAGCCATGGGAGGGTTGTAGAAGGAAAGGCCTGCTCATAGCCTGTTGTGCATCCCCTCTCCCCAGCACTCTCTGTTGCTTCCTGGACACATGGATAGACCAATACCCTGAGGAGTTTAGTCAGACCATTCTGAAAAAGTTGAAGACCTACTTGACTGTGAACATGCCCTCCTCCGATCTGAATGTCCGTGTCCATATGCTCCTCAAGGAGTTGCGGCAAGAGTCCAATGAGTCAGAGGGAAAAGGTGAAGACTCAGGTAGGTGTTTGAGACCCTGTGTGTGAGGTTCTGTACTTGCTGTGCTGTGGCTGACGGGCTCCTGTTTGCAGAAGCTGTCACTTGACCCTGATCTGGGCACAGGACCTTTTGTAGGACAGAGTTGAGATCCCCAGCAGACATGGTCTCCTCTGTCTTTGGAAAGGCTGAGAGGAAGTCTCATCTTGGGGATCTTGTCTCTTGCAGTTTCACTGCCCGTTACCTTTCTCTACAAGACTGAATCGGCTGCAGATTTGTCTTCATCTGTAGAAGTGAGGAGCTACACCTCTGGAGATTTAGAGATGGAAGCGTGGTTTCCGTCAGGGAACGTGCAGCCAGAACCAGCTTATCTGCAAGAGACAGAGACCCTAGAATCCACCATAAAGGTCATCTCTTGGGACTAGATGGGACAGCAGCAGCCCAGCCAGCATACGGGCTAGCAGCTGTGGAACCTGTGTCTCACCGTGTCAGCCGACACAATGTCCTTCTTGCATCTTCTCCCCTTCTCGACCTTGTCCTATCTCCTTAGAGAATGACCCTGTCATTATCACCTGAGGGGTCTCTTATATCTGCTCTGCAGACAGCACCTGTCTGACGTACTGGCAGAACCATTCCCCGATTTCAATATAGCAACTTCCCTTACCCCACAGCCAGCCCTCACCTCCCCCTGAGAAATGGCCTTTTTACTTCTGTGGTTCTTTTTTTGTTGTTTTTATTTTAAGTATTTGTTTTAATAAATTGTTAGTACTCCTTTTTTGTTGATTACTTGTGGTTATGGTGTCCACTCAGCAGGCTTGTACTGGGCATAAACAGTCTACCAAGGAGACCACACTGCTCCTGTGAGAGGTTCCATGGAGAGAGACCATCTTGGAGGATGGGAGGTGAAAGTGACTGCTTAGACAGAGATCAGGTCTGTGCCTGAGAGTGGTGCTAGACATACAGGTCGTTGGGGCTGACTGCACTTTGCTGGGGTCCTAAGGCTAAGGTCATGTGCTGAGGTCAGACTGACCAGGTGCCCTTGAAAGTGGTTTCTGTTTTCGTTTCAGGCTCCTGAAACTGAGTAGCCACGCTATGTCAGGGTCTGAAGGGGGCGTGTCATGCTACACTGTTTACACCATTTTGATTTTCTTGAAGGAATGGTTAACTTCCACGGTGCTGGATCATGTAGGCTTATATTTTTCAGAACTTTACTAAGTGTACGTAAATGCTTTAACTTCCCTTCTGGCTCACCACTCGCCAGAAGCAGTGGAAAGGGAAGGTTAATGGGGCAAAAAGGGATGTAGATCTAGTTAGAAATAGTTCTTTGGGGGCGAATCCGATCTATGGGGCCCGAATATCAGTAGTTTAGTTCCCATAAGTCAGCAGTGGTAACTCAGACCTCTGACAAACACCATTCACGAATCAGCAATGGCAGCTCAATCCAGAAGAAACAGAGGCTCTCCCAATCGACCAGAGTTCATGGAAGCAGCAGGAAGCTGCCAGAATATCACCTGAAGTTCTTTGGTGCATTTTTATGAAGCCATGACAAATGACGATCCATCAAGTAGGTGAGGTGAACCAGTGCCACAGCTTCAGCATCCAAGTCCAGCATCAGGAAACCCCAACGAATCAGTACCACACAGCATCATCCCCTGTCTGTTGAGTTAATATTTGTACACTTTCCAAAAGTCATGGTTCTCTCAAGCATCCACTCTAGGAAAAACATCACACAGTCTTTTTGCAGGCAGCTTCCAGAAATAATATGAGTCAGTTCTCTGCAAAATATCCTGCCATGAGTCTGCTTCAGCAAACACATCCTCTCATAAGACAGTTTCCAGAAAAGCATCACATGACACAACTGAGGCTTTAAAGTGTCAGGAGCCATCTAGGATAGGCAAAGGCTAGCAGGTGGCCTACCTGGAGGTGGCCCACCAATTTTGCATGGTCTGTGATGAGTGAGCTCTATGAGGCAAGGTCCAAAAAGACTTCATCTCAGGATTGCTCCTTGCAGCTGATGTCTTTCCTGTCATCATTAAAATTAATATAATAACCCGTGGGCATCAGCCCAAACTATTGATCAGATTTCCTGTGGATTCAACATGAAGATGAACTTTTATGAATTAAGGCTGTTCAGGTGATTTAATTATTCTATAGAATTTCTGATTTGATTCAAATAGGTTTAGAAATAAAGTATTAAGGGATGGTTTTAGTTGTTGTGCTAGAAAGATGTAATAAAATCAGAATCAAGAATAGAATGTGCCCATTCCTCATAATAGTAAGCCAAAGCTGCATAATAAAATACAATGCGCTTTAGTAATTACAGTAAAAAGAGAAACAGACTTGGGACACATTCGTGTTCAAGGAAAAGTGTTTTGGTCCAAGGATGAAGCTCTAGGTGTACACTATGATAAGCAAGGCGTGTGAAAATTTCTGTGAACACATAATGAACATAATAGGATGAAACACTGCCTTGAATTTAATGTCAACATCCCTCTGTAACGCCCACTTTATATAACATTTTACCTCTGATGTAATTTTCTAAGAACTTTTGTCTAGGAGGGTGTAAAAAGGCCAAATACAAGAAATAAGGTTGGTGGCATGGGGGTCTCTGCTCCATCCATCCATCCTCCATCCATCCATCCAAATCTATGTTTGCTTATATGTACCTATGAAGGTATGTATGTACGTATGTAGGTATGTATGCATGGAAGCATGCGTGAACACTTGTGGAGTTGATGAGACAGGTGGCTCCACCTGGCCAGACTGTGTGTATGGATATGTGTCTGTGCACATTTGCCTGTGTAAGGGATTTCAATTTTTTTCTTTGTAACATTTTATCTATAAGGTAATTCTTTTTTACATAGAGAACTCTTTTGTCTAAAATCTAGAGAAAACTGAAAGTGACAAAAGATGGTGTATCATTTTCTGTTTCATTCAGTGTATGTGTTTTCTATGTAACGCTTTCTTTTCTGGTTCACAAAGAGTTAACCACCCAGGTCAGTGAGGGGCTCCTGGCTGCCTGGCCAGAGAAGGGAGCATTAGTAATGAATCCTTTACCTAATTCTCCTCTTTACCCACTTTCAGCAACAAGCTTCAGTAGGTCCAGAGGCCCAGAGCTTCTGGCTTGAGTAACTTAAAGTCAAGATAGGTAAAATTAGAGAAAGCCACCATAATCTCTCATAAAACCAAGACTTAACCCTTGCTGATGCTTTCCCCTTCAGTTTCCTTCAAGATAGAACCAGAGCGCTGAGCTGGCCTCCAGTACTAAGGAAACAAGAAATTTTACTTGAAGGCAATGCCAAGGTTTTATTTATATTTCTTCCTGTGTTTCTGGATATGACCTGGAAACCAGCTAACTGTTCTCAGCATGTTCTTGTCTCTCCACAAGACAATAACATTGATGACCACCACCAGTTGCTGTCCAACATGTGCAATCTTGGGCAGCTAAGGTGCTGGTCTATCTAGTGGGGCCAATCAGGTTGTGCAGGACCTCTTAGTGGTCACAGATCTGCTCACTACAGCTTTTTAGGAACAAAGGGGACTCTGCTCATCAGTCTCCATGAGATTATTCTTGGTTAAAAGTCAGACAAGTCTTAGCTCTCTAGAAGCTCTCTAGAAGCCAGCCTCTGCACTTCAGAGAGTCCGCATTATGGCATGGGAGTTTAGCTTCAAGAAGGGATGTGAAGGGTGAGATTTGCTGAAGTAGCCCTGTTGTGCAGGAAGTCAGCTGAGAGACCCCCTTCCTGACTCAGGTAGAGTTAAGCTTTCTGGTGATACAGGAAGTGAGCATGTGTCAGTCTAACAGCAGGAGATGAACTAGTAGTAGCAGTGGACTGGCTGTCACAACATAACAAAGAAAATACAACATGCTGAAGATACTTGTGTATCCATATATGAACAGCAATGGAAAGTGCCCTCACAGGTCACAGATTAATTAGATTTGGAAAACAGTGAGCCACCACATGGTCTCATTAGAGGTAATGAGAGAATCCCTCGTCATACGTGAATTATGGATAAAATCTGCCTCTATATCGTTATGCATGAATGAGCTACAACTGAAATTAGAATTGGTATCAGTAAGATGTACAAAAGAGTATACTGAAAATATACACAGTGAAAATCAACATTTCACAAAGAATTTGGGGAAATGAAAATAAAGAGATCCTGTGTTAGACAGTTCATGGACTGAAAGACACAAGAGCGTGTACAGTTGTCAGTGTTGCTCAAGTTGGCCTCATGATTGCTGTCAGCAGGGACTTGTCAGCAGCAAAGGAAGGAAAATCATCTTGGCTCTCAGCTTCAGAGGTTTAGTTCACCAGGGCAAGAAGGGCAAGAAGAGTGAGGAGGTCTGGGAGGGCAGAGAGGGCAAGGTGCAGTTGGGCAGTTCACACCCCCCACGGAGTCAGGAAGCAGAAGCGAATCGGGGAACTTGGCTGACTTTCATCTGTGCTTCTGTCCAGACCAATGGGATAGTGCTCTGCACACCCAGTGTGGACATTCCCTCAGCAGGAAATCCTCCTCGGAAACTCCACCACAGCACACACAGTCAGGTGCATCTCACCAAGCTCTGGGTTTTCTGAATGCACTCAGGTCTACAGCCAACATTGAACGTGAGTGCAGAACAATGGGAAGGGCAGAAGAAAGCAGAGGAGGGCAGCGCGTTGGGCGGGCAGAGCAGCTCCAGGCTTTGCAGCTTGTTAGACATTGGTCTGGAAACGTTTGCCTGGGATGATGACGGCTGGAAATGCATCTCAACCAGCATACACAGACTTCTGTGTTTTAGGGACAAAGTAATTGTACTGGGGTAGAATAGGCTTGGAGCTCATGAGGATTCCAATGGGATCTGTGCCGGTTTCACGGCTTTACTCAAGTATTTATATATTACAACCAGAAGAGCAGTAGCCCAGTGAATTAAGGATGAAGGGTGGAGAAACTTGGCACATAGTATAGATAGACTAGGTCCAGACCAACAGGACTAGAGCCTGATGTGGAGGTCACATTTTGCGGTGGATTCCAAACAGGGCACAGATGTATCCTGCTACAAGAGGATGGACACGTGCTTCAGAGCTGAAGAGTTTGTTTCTCTCCCATAGAGTTGTCCGAGGTGGAGAGTTTAGGACAGCTAGACAGTCTTACTGTGGCCTCCTGCTACTAGCTTCAACCTGGTCCCATTCAGTCTTGCTGCCTGCCTCCTATCTATCTGGCATAGAACACACAGAAAAGATTTTATGCTTTAGTGTCTTTTCCTAGCGAGCCAGGTTCAAACTCCATAACTCTGAACCTGCTCAGCCTGGAGCTCTACAAGGATCCAGGAACCACGGGCAGCCATCCCAATTGGCCTCCTCCTTCCCAGGGCCAGTTCTTCTGGTGCTGTCATTGACTGTCTGGTCTCTCTGATTCCTGTGACCAGGCCCGGGACTTGCAGACTCTGCTCAGATATCTTCTTAAGAGATGCTCAGAGGGGAGGCCATAATTGTCACTCAGGAGGTGGGAGGCTGTATCTGGCAGGGTGTGTATCCTAGAAACAGAAGTGGCATGATAGTGACCTGGAGTCACATCAGAGTGAGATGTAGATGGAGGAGGATGAGAACACAGGTCTCAGGTGTCCAGACAGCTCAGATGTTGGGGTTCAGAATGGATAGTTCTTCAGAGAATAAGGTCAGCAGAAAAGAGAGTAGGTGACTGGGAGGCAAGGAGAGGGAGATCGCGCTTGGAGCATTCTCAGACGCCTATGCTGGTGCGAGGTCTCTCAAAGCAGTATTTTTACACTGTAAGGAAATGGATTTGCCAGGGAAATGAAGGGCTTATGAAATTAATCTTATACCATGACCCAGACTTAATAGAAGAAAATAAAAGTCATGAGAACATGAACTTCCTGCTCAGGAGAGGTGAGGTCCAGAAGCAGGCAGAGTGCTTTTGCCAGTGTTTTCTGAGGCTGAGCTTGGTCTCCCCAGTGCTTGAGACAACATCTCTTGTTACTGAATCTCAAATCAGTAGGCTCCGTCCAGCTACTGGGCACATGGTGTGGTGGGGCATGAATTAAAGTAAGCTTAGGGAACGCAGAGAGGTTTTTCTGATCCTGCACTGCCCTGAAGTCCCCTCTAGGCCACACGAAGTGCTATCCAAAATCTGCTCTCATAGGAGTATGAGTAGACTTTGAAGAAAGAATCTGATGCTGCTAGAATTCCCTGGTCACCCATGAGGTTTTGTGACTTTGGGGGATGTAACACTAAGTCCGGTTGGACAGCGGTCCTGAGCATGCGTGTGGAGGTATACCTGCAAACTCCTGGGTCTATCACTGTTTTGGTTATCAAAGCCCTAATGAGTGAGTAATCCTGTGTGATCAGTGGAGGGATACTTGATGCTTACCTTAATCTCTCCATTTGTTCTGGACCTGTGGTTTACTGAAAAAGAAAGAAAGAGAGAGAGAGAGAGAGAGAGAGAGAGAGAGAGAGATAGAGAGAGAGAGAGAGAAGGAAGAAGGAAGGAAGGAAGGAAGAAGGAAGGAAGGAAGGAAGGAAGGAAGGAAGGAAGGAAGGAAGGAAGGAAGGAAGGAAGGAAGGAAGAAAAAGCTAGGTTGGATAGGGAAAAGGGGAAAGTCAAGTGGGTACCTGGCCTCCAGCACTCCAGCATAAGGTAGACCTGAATTTTAAAGAGTTAGGCAATACATCTGTAGCCTCCTTTTCTTCCCTTGTTGGGAACCAGGGCAGCACAGGCGGCTCCAGACACCTCACAGGATACAGAGACTCCAGACAGCTCTAAGGCAGCCTTCATGAGCAATGTCATCAGAGTGCAGGGCCAATTTACACTTGGGAATATTTGTGCGAATGACAGGAAAAGAGGGCAGATTAGGAGACCTGGGAGTCAAGGATGATGTGTGGTATGAGGCAGAATGGCTGCCTTCCATGGTTGCCTTATGGCAAGAGAAGCCAGAAAATACTGGCTCTGACTTCATCCAGTATGATGGTTCCTGGGTCTCTGTGCTCAACATAGTTGGGCCAGGGGTCCACCCACCTTACTGTGGTGAGCAGTAGCTTAATACTCGTGCTTCAACTGGGTCTTCTTCCTTCCATTTCTCTTTTCTTTTTTTTTTTTTTTTGTTCTTTTTTTCGGAGCTGGGGACCGAACCCAGGGCCTTGTGCTTCCTAGGCAAGCGCTCTACCACTGAGCTAAATCCCCAACACTCTTTCCAGAACTTTTATCATGAAGGGGTGTTGAATTTTGTCAAATGCTTTCTCAGCATCTAATGAAATGATCACGTGGTTTTGTTCTTTCAGTTTGTTTATATAATGGATCACGTTGATGGTTTTCCGTATATTAAACCATCCCTGCATGCCTGGGATGAAGCCTACTTGATCATGGTGGATGATTGTTTTGATGTGCTCTTGGATTCGGTTTGCCAGAATTTTATTGAGTATTTTTGCGTCGATATTCATAAGGGAAATTGGTCTGAAGTTCTCTTTCTTTGTTGGGTCTTTGTGTGGTTTAGGTATAAGAGTAATTGTGGCTTCATAGAAGGAATTCGGGAGTGCTCCATCTGTTTCAATTTTGTGGAATAGTTTGGATAATATTGGTATGAGGTCTTCTATGAAGGTTTGATAGAATTCTGCACTAAACCCATCTGGACCTGGGCTCTTTTTGGTTGGGAGACCTTTAATGACTGCTTCTATTTCCTTAGGAGTTATGGGGTTGTTTAACTGGTTTATCTGTTCCTGATTTAACTTCGGTACCTGATATTTGTCTAGGAAATTGTCCATTTCCTGTAGATTTTCAAGTTTTGTTGAATATAGGCTTTTATAGTAAGATCTGATGATTTTTTGAATTTCCTCTGAATCTGTAGTTATGTCTCCCTTTTCATTTCTGATTTTGTTAATTTGGACACACTCTCTGGGTCCTCTCGTTAGTCTGGCTAAGGGTTTATCTATCTTGTTGATTTTCTCAAAGAACCAACTTTTGGTTCTGTTGATTCTTTCTATGGTCCTTTTTGTTTCTACTTGGTTGATTTCAGCTCTGAGTTTGATTATTTCCTGCCTTCTACTCCTCCTGGGTGTATTTGCTTCTTTTTGCTCTAGAGCTTTTAGGTGTGCTGTCAAGCTGCTGACGTATGCTCTTTCCTGTTTCTTTCTGCAGGCACACAGCGCTATGAGTTTTCCTCTTAGCACAGCTTTCATTGTGTCCCATAAGTTTGGGTATGTTGTACCTTCATTTTCATTAAATTCTAAAAAGTTTTTAATTTCTTTCTTTATTTCTTCCTTGACTAGGTTATCATTGAGTAGAGCATTGTTCAATTTCCACGTATATGTGGGCATTCTTCCCTTATTGTTATTGAAGACCAGTTTTAGGCCGTGGTGGTCTGATAGCACGCATGGGATTATTTCTATCTTTCTGTACCTGTTGAGGCCCGTTTTTTGACCAACTATATGGTCAATTTTGGAGAAAGTACCATGAGGAGCTGAGAAGAAGGTATATCCTTTTGCTTTAGGATAGAATGTTCTATAAATATCTGTTAAGTCCATTTGGCTCATGACTTCTCTTAGTCTGTCTACGTCTCTGTGTAATTTCTGTTTCCATGATCTGTCCATTGATGAGAGTGGGGTGTTTAAATCTCCCACTATTATTGTGTGAGGTGCAATGTGTGTTTTGAGCTTTAGTAAGGTTTCTTTTACGTATGTAGGTGCCCTTGTATTTGGGGCATAGATATTTAGGATTGAGAGTTCATCTTGGTGGATTTTTCCTTTGATGAATATGAAGTGTCCTTCCTTATCTTTTTTGATGACTTTTAATTGAAAATTGATTTTATTTGATATTAGAATGGCTACTCCAGCTTGCTTCTTCTGACCATTTGCTTGGAAAGTTGTTTTCCAGCCTTTCACTCTGAGGTAGTGTCTGTCTTTGTGTCTGAGGTGTGTTTCCTGTAGGCAGCAGAATGCAGGGTCCTCATTGCGTATCCAGTTTGTTAATCTATGTCTTTTTATTGGGGAGTTGAGGTCATTGATGTTGAGAGATATTAAGGAATAGTGATTATTGCTTCCTGTTATATTCATATTTGGATGTGAGGTTATGTTTGTGTGCTTTCATTCTCTTTGTTTTGTTGCCAAGACGATTAGTTTCTTGCTTCTTCTAGGGTATAGCTTGCCTCCTTATGTTGGGCTTTACCCTTTATTATCCTTTGTAGTGCTGGATTTGTAGAAAGATATTGTGTAAATTTGGTTTTGTCATGGAATATCTTGGTTTCTCCATCTATGTTAATTGAGAGTTTTGCAGGATACAGTAACCTGGGCTGGCACTTGTGTTCTCTTAGGGTCTGTATGACATCTGTCCAGGATCTTCTGGCCTTCATAGTTTCCGGCGAAAAGTCTGGTGTGATTCTGATAGGTCTGCCTTTATATGTTACTTGACCTTTTTCTCTTACTGCTTTTAATATTCTTTCTTTATTTTGTGCGTTTGGTGTTTTGACTATTATGTGACGGGAGGTGTTTCTTTTCTGGTTCAATCTATTTGGAGTTCTGTAGGCTTCTTGTATGCCTATGGGTATCTCTTTTTTTAGGTTAGGGAAGTTTTCTTCTATGATTTTGTTGAAGATATTTACTGGTCCTTTGAGCTGGGAGTCTTCACTCTCTTCTATACCTATTATCCTTAGGTTTGATCTTCTCATTGAGTCCTGGATTTCCTGTATGTTTTGGACCAGTAGCTTTTTCTGCTTTACATTATCTTTGACAGTTGAGTCAATGATTTCTAGGGCATCTTCTGCTCCCGAGATTCTCTCTCTTCCATCTCTTGTATTCTGTTGGTGAAGCTTGTATCTACAGCTCCTTGTCTCTTCTTATGATTTTCTATATCCAGGGTTGTTTCCATGTGTTCTTTCTTGATTGCTTCTATTTCCATTTTTAATTCCTTCAACTGTTTGATTGTGTTTTCCTGGAATTTTTTCAGGCATTTTTGCGATTCCTCTCTGTAGGCTTCTACTTGTTCTCTAAGGGAGTTCTTCACGTCTTTCTTGAAGTCCTCCAGCATCATGATCAAATATGATTTTGAAACTAGATCTTGCTTTTCTGGTGTGTTTGGATATTCCATGTTTATTTTGGTGGGAGAATTGGGCTCCGATGATGCCATGTAGTCTTGGTCTCTGTTGCTTGGGTTCCTGTGCTTGCCTCTCGCCATCAGATTATCTCTAGTGTTACTTTGTTCTGCTATTTCTGACAGTGGCTAGACTGTCCTATAAGCGTGTGTGTCAGGAGTGCTGTAGACCTGTTTTCCTGTTTTCTTTCAGCCAGTTATGGGGACAGAGTGTTCTGCTTTCGGGCGTGTAGTTTTTCCTCTCTACAGGTCTTCAGCTGTTCCTGTGGGCCTGTGTCTTGAGTTCACCAGGAAGGTCACTTGCAGGGGAAAAGTTGGTCCTACCTGAGGTTCTGAGGCTCAAGTGTGCTCGTGGGGTACTGCCTAAGTCCTCTCCGCGGCGGCAACAACCGAGAAGATCTGCGCCGCTCTTTCCGGGAGCCTCCGTGCACCAGGGTTCCAGATGGCGTTTGGTGTTTTCCTCTGGCGTCTGGATGTACACAGAGTGCAGTCTCTTCTGGTTTCCCAGGCGTGTCTGCCTCTCTGTAGGTTTAGCTTTCCCTCCCTCGGGATTTGGGTGCAGAGAACTGTTTATCCGGTCTGTTTCCCTCAGGTTCCGGCGGTGTCTCAGGCGCAGGGGTCCTGCCGCTCCTGGGCCCTCCCCGACGGGACCCCAGAGGACTTATACAGTTTCCTCTTGGGCCAGGGATGTGGGCAGGGGTGGGCAGTGTTGGTGGTCTCCTCTGCTCTGCAGCCTCAGGAGTGCCCACCTGACTAGGCGGTGAGGTCTGTCTCCCACGGGGTTTGCTAGCAGAGAGCTGCTGCGGGCCGGGATCCGCGGGTGTGGGCCCATTTCTCTTTTAAGAACTTGTTTGTCACCATGTAAAAGTGATTACAGAGGCTTGAGGAATTACTCAGTGTTGGGGAGCACTCTGTGTTTTTTCGTGAGACCTCAATTTGGGTCTCAGCAGCTTGGTCTGGGTGGTGTACAACTGTCTATCCTTCACTGGCAGCAGCGTGTATGGCCTCTTCTCACCTTGAGGGGAACTGCACTAATAAGCACACATTCACAGACTTATAATTTAAAAATAATCTTTAAGTGTATAGAAAGACTCAGTAGAGTCTAAAAGAGTCAGTCACAATCTTTATGACAGCAGGTAAATCGGATGAGGATGACTATGGAGCAAGTTGAAGTCATCTTAGTTCCTAGAGGCCTAGACCCATCATAGACCACCAGGCCTGGTAAACCTAGGGACAACCAAATAGCTAAAGGCCAGTGTAAGAACACAACAAAAGCCAGGGCTGTATGGCATGACCCAGCTCTCCTCCTACAGCAAGGCCTGAATATCCAAATACACCCGAGTTGCAAAAAAATGACCTTAAATCTAATCTTATGATGATGACAGAGACCTTTAAAGAGGTAATGAATAAATCCTTTAATGAAATACAGTAAAATACAATCAAACAGGCTCTTAAAGAAGTAATAAATACAATTGAAATGTAAATAAGAAATGCCCACGTTAATAAAGATGGAGAAAAAAGAAGTAATAAATAAATATAGAAAAATACAGAAAAGAATGCAGGAAAATAGAATCAAATCAGTGAAAGAAATGAGTAAAACTGTTGAAGACCTGAAAATGGGTACAGAGGTGAGAAAGAAAACGCACACCGAAGGATTCCTGGAGTCGGAAAACCTAGGAATGAGAACAGGAACTACAGATGCAAGCATCATCAACAGAATACAGGAGAATGAGGAGAGAGTCTCAGGCATAGAAGGTACCAGAGAAGAAACTCCTACATCAGATAAAGAAAATGCCAAATCTAAAACGTTTCTAACACAAAACATCATGAAAAATTGGGACTATGAAAAGACCAAACCCAATAATAATAGGAATAGAAGAAGGGTGAGCTCTGGGAGTCATGTGTAGAGTTGGGAGAAGGATTGAGAATCCAGGAGGGCAGAGGGACCCCACAGGAAGACCAATAGAGTCAATAACCTGGACCACCAAAGAGCATACACAAGCTGGACCTAGGCTCTCTGGTCTTGGTTTACCTGCAGGTCCCCTAACGACTGGACCAGGAGCCTGGTGCCTGCCTGTGGATTCTGTTCCCCTAAATGGGCTGACTTGTCCACCTCAGTGGAGAGGATGCACCTAGTAATGAGTGACTTGTGTGTGGGTTTATAACCAGGGAGGCCTTCCCCTCCACAGAGAAATGGGGGGAGGAGAAAATGGGGAAAGATCTGTGTGAGGGGGTACTGAGAGGAGAGGGGGACTGATACTGGGGTTAAATCCAGGATCCAGTGAGTAAATAAATAAAGATTATTTTTAAAGGCAGGGATATGAGCATCTCAAGGAAGAAGTACTCTTTGTTGTGTTTACAAAGACACATGGTTTTGGTGGATTCTCAATTCCTATCTCTGAAGGGTCACTCAGGATTTAAATGGGATGGTAGGCTCCGTCTTGAGGTAATTGGGATAGGATTATAGCTGATAAGCTTATCCTAGATTGCTGAGTTCATGGGAAAGGGTGTTTTTATTGTAAGCAAAAGTCTTATGAAATTCCTTGAAAACATCAGAAAAAGGAAGCAATGTCACACACTTTCGGGCCTTTGTATGGTTTATTGCTATTTTAACATTATTAACTTGAAATTATCTCTCTATAAGAATAACATTGTCTCCATGTAGGAAACTTTCAAGACAATGTTGCTAATTGTGCTGAAATTCTTTGTTTTCAACTGGTGAGCCCTTTCCTTTCCCTGCTATGGCCCCTTCATTTCTCCTTTCTACCACTGTAGCCACCAGCAGGGCTATGGGCAGCAGCATTGTCCTTGTACCAGAGCACCTGTGTCAGGGGCCAAGTTAAAAGGTTCAATTCTTCCCTACTGTGTAGATATCTGTGAGCTCGGTGGGAACACCGCATTCACAGAGCCACCTCACTGAGTCTGTCCCAGTGTTCTTTACTGAGGAACTTCCAGTGGGCAGAGTGAAAGGCCAGGAGGCTCTGTTTGTTTTTTTCTCTTTATTTCACATTATGTTTCTCAGGGGTGCCTTTTTGCTACTTAGGCTCTTTCTATTTTTCGCACAGGCCGTTTCACCTAATAGTCTGTCTGCTCCCGAGGGCTTACTCACAAAAATACTCCATCATCATATGCTTTGCTGACAAGACACGGACGGTCCTCAAAGTCTGTAACATTCAAGGGTAAAGAAAACTCAGGTCTTGGATCCCATTCACAAAGCTCCCACCACCTTGCCCTTGCCCATTTCCCCCAACTCCAGGCACACTCTGGTCACCAATATCTCTACAAGTTTCAGGAAACTGGTGATGGCTAGGGTCACAACTAGCATGTTCCCTTGCTCCCCATTCCTGCATTTTGGTCGAATTTTCACTGGAGAGCACTGAGGGTCCACACCATCAGCAGGTGCTGCCCTCAAGCGGGGGTTTTCGGGAGATGGAGCCAAGATGGGCTTCGACTGTGTACGCTGACAATCTAATCTTGGCCAACTTCTCTCAACTTTCACTCCTGTTCTCCATTAAGGAGACTTGTTTTCTTTTCTTTCTATTTTAAAATATCCAATTTTATTTCACACCAAGACAGTAAATATCTGTTCGGTTCTGATGAGGACGAGAGTGCAGTAAGAGAGATTACAGCAGCCCGTTTCTTTTCTTTGTTTTTAAAAGACAGCTTCAGCAGGACAAGTTTTATTTTTTTATTGATTTTCAAATTTTGTTTTGCCATGCTGTGACTGTTTATTAACTGACCAGATTATAAAATACCATAGGTGACCCCTCAGCACGTCTGTCTAATGAGCCTGTTTACCTGGTCCTCGCTGTTGCTGGCAGCTCCACCTTCTACAAAATGAGGTGTCTTTTTCTCCATTCCACCTCGTGGGGAAGATATTTTGAATGGCCACAGGAAGGTATTTGTAGCATATAGATCTCATGAATTAGATCCTCCATGTAGATGATGCCAAATTTATAAGATATTGGGAATGGAGGAAATCCACTTTTTATTGAATTTTGCCATAGCCTCGCTTGAAGATGAGTGTGTTTACTGACTTCAGATTGGGGTGCCCCACGCAATGTATGGTTCCACAATCCTCAGCGTGGTAACTGAAGCCTTGTTGAGCCTAACAAAGGTGCCATTGAGGATCTGCTGAAGACGGAGAACCTGCAGTACCTTGTGTACCTTCTTAGAAGGGAGAACAAAAATACTCACAGGAGGAAATATGGAGAAAAAGTGTGGAGCAGAAACTGAAGGAAAGACCATCCAGAGACTGCCCCACTTGGGGATCCACCCCATATGCAGGTACCAAACCCAGACAATATTGCTGATGCCAAGAAGATCATGGTGACAGGAACCAGATATAGTTGTCGCCTGAGAGGCGGTGCCAAAGACTGACAAATACAAAGGTAGATGCTCATAGCCAACCAGTGAACTGAGAAAGGGGTCCCCAATGGAGGAGTTAGATAAGGGACTGAAGAAGCTGAAGGGGTTTGCAACCCCATAAGTAGAACAACAATATCCAGACCCCTCCCCGACCAGAGCTCCCAGGGACTAAATCACCATCCTAAAAGTACACGGGGATGGACCTATGGCTGTAGCCACATATGTAGCAGAGGATAGTATTGTCAGGAATCAATGGCGATGAGGCCCTTGGTCCTGTCAAGGTGGGATGTCCCAATGTAAGAGAATATCAGGGCATGGAGGTGGGAGGGAATGGGTGGAAGGCTGAGGGAACACTTTCATTGAAGCAAGGAGAATGGGGATGGGATAACAGGTTTCTGGAGGGGAAACCGGGAAAGGGGATAACATTTAAAATGTAAATTAAAAAATATCCAAAAAAAAAAAAACCAAACAAAAAAAGAAAATTACATAATAATGGGTTGAACAGGAACGAAAGAAAAGAATTGTATCTCTCTCGGTCTGTAATGGTGATGGCTCTGTAGTTCACAATGATTGGCACTCTTACAGAGGATGTAAATTCAGTTCTCAGAATCCACAAGAGGAAGCTTACAGCCACCTGGATCTCCAACTCTAAGGGACCTGACTCCCATACCTGGCCTTCAAAGGCACTGGAAACATGTGTTACATACAGAGATACATCCACATACTTTGACAATAAATCATTTTTAAAAGAACTTATTTTTGTCTACTGATATATTTCTCATTTTTGTATTATTAAAATTCAACATGGAATTTACTGTTTTGTAAAAATAAAAGGTAACTTTCCTAGGGACAGTTAAAAGCCATTTCTTTCTCTAATGATTCTTTTCTTTCCTTCATAATTGGAAATTTCCTCTGACTTGAGTTGCAAATTTGTACATGTATTTGGGTGTTTCTGTATTTTCTAGTCTGTTTCTTGTATTTGTCTGTGAAGATGCAATTAAGATGTGTATACAAAGTAAATATTCTAGAACCATCAGAAGCAGTGTATGGTTGCTCAAGTGAATTCTCTCTAGGATTTCATCATTGAATTAAAAAGGGATTACTGTACAATGCATCAGCATAGAAAAGGCTTGAGGTAAGAAAACAATTCTCATCCCTTCTGCTCTGAGAGACCCACCTGGAGCCCTGAGGACCCAAGAGCCAAGGCGCAGTCTGACAAAGGATCCTTCAATTTTCAGTCTGAACCTGGAGATGACCCTGTGTCACAGGACTCAGTACCCAAATCCTGCCTGGAGACAGCTGCTCTCCCAGGAGTGATAACACACCCAAGAGTGCAGGGGCTCAAGCCCCGTCAGAGACAGCAAGACCAGCTAACACTAGAGATAACCAGATGGTGAAAGGCAACTGTAAGAACCTAAGCAACAGAAACCAAGGCCACTTGGAATCATCAGAACCCAGTTGACCCACAACAGCAAGTCATGGATACCCCAACACACCAGAAAAGCAAGATTCTGATTTAGAATCACATCTCATGATAGTGATAGAGGACTTGGAGAAGGACAGGACAACACAGGTAAACAGGTAGAAGCCCTTAAAGAGGAAACACAAAAATCCCTTAAAGAATTACAGGAAAACACAACCAAACAGGTGAAGGAATTGAAAAAAACCATCCAGGACATAAAAAATGAAAACAGAAACAATAAAGAAATCACCAAAAGAGACAACTCTGGAGACAGAAAACCTAGGATAGAGAGCGGGAGGCATAGATGCAATCATCAACAGAATACACGAGGTAGAAGAGAGAATCTCAGGGGCAGAAGATCCATAGAAAACATTGACACAACTGTCAAAATACAAAATGCAAAAAGCTCCTAACCCAAAACATCCAGGGAATCCAGGACACAATGAGATCGAACCTAAGGATAATAGGTATAGAAGAGAGTGAAGACTCCCAACTTAAAGGGACAGTAAATATCTTCAACAAAATTATGGAAGAAAACTTCCCCAATCTAAAGAAAAAGATGCCCATAAACATACAAGATGCCTACAGAACTCCAAGTAGATTGGACCAGAAAAGAAATTCCTCCCATCACATAACAGTCAAGACACCAAATGCATTAAACAAAGAATCAGTTTTAAAAGCAGTAAGGGTAAAAAGTAAATTAACATATAAAGGCAGACCTATCAGAATTACACCAGACTTCTCAACAGAGACTATGGAAACCAGAAGATCCTGGGCAGATGTCATACAGACCCTAAGAGAACACAAGTGTCAGTCCAGGCTACTATATCCAGAAAAAATTTCAATTATCATAGATGGAGAAACCAAGATATTCCATAACAAAACCAAATTTACACAATACATTTCCACAAATCCAGCCCTACAAAGGATAATAGATGGAAAACTCCAATACAAGGAGGGAAACTACACCCTAGAAAAAGCAAGAAAGTAATCTTCTTTCAACGAATCCAAAAGAAGAAAAACACACAAGCATAAATGCACCTCTAATAACAAAAATAATGGGAAACAATAATCGTTGGTTCCTAATATCTCTCAACATCAATGAACTCAATTCCCCAATAAAGGAGAAGCGATCCTGCATAGGATCTCAGGCCATTAGACACTTTAGTTGAACCATCCTTCTTCCTCAGGACTATTAATGATTTTGGACTTCTTCACTTGTTGTAGGCTACAGAGTCATCCTACAAAAGTAACTCACTTGATTAGGATACTTGAGTTCCCCTTTCAATTTCTTTTTTTTTAAATAAATATTTTAATAATTATTTCATGTGTTTGAGGTTACTACATAATGATCCCACTTCCATTTTCTTTCTCTGTAGCATTCTGTATATCCCCTTTATCTCATGGAAATTCATGGCTTCTTTTTATTTTTGTTAAGCATATGCACATACACAAATACAAGCACATACATATGCACACACAATTATACATATATAAAGTATTCCTAAGTATATTAATATTTTTTAAAAAGGATATTTCATTGACCAGTGTGACACTTTGGCTTATTCATTTTCTCATAGAGATCAATAAAAGAAGATGGTACAAATGCAAACACTTCAGCAGTCATTTATTTTCTGCCTATTTTTCCCATTGAGTTAGTTTCTACATGTTGTTTTGTCTCAAGGATAATATTGAATAATACTTGATTGAGCAGTGAAGCAGAAAGAAACATGGAAAATATGGACTATGACGATAGATTATTCAACAAAGTATTTGTCATGAAAACATATGAGGGTCTGAGTTCAATAGCCAGAACTCACAGAAAAACTGACTGTGCTGTCATATAGGTGGAAATTCAAAATTTGGAAGCCATCCAAGAATACTCAGTAGGTTCCAGACTATTGACAGTCCCTGTAAGTTTAGTTTGTTTCTTATGTGTATGTGTGCATGCTTGTCTGTTCATCTCTGTGTGTGTGTGATGTGCATGCATGTGTGTGTGTGTGTGTGTGTGTGTGTGTGTGTGTGTGCAGAAAATCTCCATCTCTGTTCCCCACAACACTGAAGTAACTCAACTTCTTTTAAGGCATTTAAATTCAAAGGCTTGCCAAGGTGAAGCCATCCCACCTTTGATCTCATATCATTAGATGCTTTTCTAGTAGTCTTAGAAGCTCCTTTACTTGGTTCCAGAGCTTTAGAAGTCAAAGGAAAATACTAATGCTAAAAATTTATTGGTAAAATAAATAAAAGTGATGCTTTTGCCTGAGTATATCAGTAGAAAATCTGGCATAAATAACCAGTTAAAAACAAGCTTTGTGCCCTGGAGTCTGTGGTTCTGTAAGGGTCCAAAATGACTGAAGGAAGACCCAAGACTCAGATAGTATGCGAAGACAGAGGGTGTATTCTGCAGAAACATCTACCCTGCAAAGGTTACCATTTCTTGAGAATGATAATGACTTTTGTAACAACTGCTTAATTGCTTCTGAGATAACAACAAGCCTCTAAAACTTTATGCACTCTCCAATGTATTACAAAACCATTAAGCAATGGTCCTACAGAAGATATACACCACAGGACCACAGGTGCAAAAACAGGAGGCTATGGGAGAGAAGAGGAAGAAGGAGGTTGGAGATGTGCAAGAAACCCTTAAGAAAAAGGGAGGAGGGTTGGGTATTTAGCTCAGTGGTAGAGCGCTTGCCTAGCAAGCACAAGGCCCTGAGTTCGGTCCCCAGCTCCGAAAAAAAGAATAGAAAAAAAAAGATTCTAATTTTAAGCCATCTTTGTTTTACCGCGCCACTCCCTACACATTACCTTTTTGTACTGGCTAGTTTTGTGTGTCGACTTGACACAAGCTGGAGTTACCACAGAGAAAGGAGCCTTAGTTGAGGAAACGCCTCCATGAGACCCAGCTCTCCCATGGAAGTCCTTGACTAGCATCATTGAATATTATTACATGTGGAAAACTACTGACAGATACATTCAACAGAAGTGCCTAAAAACCACGGAAGCCGAGAGCAAACTGAAACAAGTATACATCCCAACTTAAACACTCTGTCCCCATAACAGGCTGAAAGAAAACAGGAAAACAGGTCTACAGCACTCCGGACACATAGGCTTATAGGACAGTCTAGCCACTGTCAGAAATAGCAGAACAAAGTAACACTAGAGATAATCTGATGGCGAGAGATAAGCGCAGGAACCCAAGCAACAGAAATCAAGACTACATGGCATCATCGGAGCCCAATTCTCTCCACCAAAGCAAACACAGAATATCCAAACACACCAGAAAAGGAAGATCTAGTTTCAAAATCATATTTGATCATGATGCTGGAGGACTTCAAGAAAGACATGAAGAACTCCCTTAGAGAACAAGTAGAAGCCTACAGAGAGGAATCGCAAAAATCCCTGAAAGAATTCCAGGAAAACATAAATAAACAAGTAGAAGACTATAGAGAGGAATCACAAAAATCCCTGAAAGAATTCCAGGAAAACACAATCAAACAATTGAAGGAATTAAAAATGGAAATAGAAGCGATCAAGAAAGAACACATGGAAACAACCCTGGGTTTGGTACCTGCATATGGGGTGGATCCCCAAGTGGGGCAGTCTCTGGATGGTCTTTCCTTCAGTTTCTGCTCCACACTTTTTCTCCATATTTCCTCCTGTGAGTATTTTTGTTCTCCCTTCTAAGAAGGTACACAAGGTACTGCAGGTTCTCCGTCTTCAGCAGATCCTCAATGGCACCTTTGTTAGGCTCAACAAGGCTTCAGTTACCACGCTGAGGATTGTGGAACCATACATTGCGTGGGGCACCCCAATCTGAAGTCAGTAAACACACTCATCTACAAGCGAGGCTACGGCAAAATTCAATAAAAAGTGGATTTCCTCCATTCCCAATATCTTATAAATTTGGCATCATCTACATGGAGGATCTAATTCATGAGATCTATATGCTACAAATACCTTCCTGTGGCCATTCAAAATATCTTCCCCACGAGGTGGAATGGAGAAAAAGACACCTCATTTTGTAGAAGGTGGAGCTGCCAGCAACAGCGAGGACCAGGTAAACAGGCTCATTAGACAGACGTGCTGAGGGGTCACCTATGGTATTTTATAATCTGGTCAGTTAATAAACAGTCACAGCATGGCAAAACAAAATTTGAAAATCAATAAAAAAATAAAACTTGTCCTGCTGAAGCTGTCTTTTAAAAACAAAGAAAAGAAACGGGCTGCTGTAATCTCTCTTACTGCACTCTCGTCCTCATCAGAACCGAACAGATATTTACTGTCTTGGTGCGAAATAAAATTGGATATTTTAAAATAGAAAGAAAAGAAAACAAGTCTCCTTAATGGAGAACAGGAGTGAAAGTTGAGAGAAGTTGGCCAAGATTAGATTGTCAGCGTACACAGTCGAAGCCCACCTTGGCTCCATCTCCCGAAAACCCCCGCTTGAGGGCAGCACCTGCTGATGGTGTGGACCCTCAGTGCTCTCCAGTGAAAATTCGACCAAAATGCAGGAATGGGGAGCAAGGGAACATGCTAGTTGTGACCCTAGCCATCACCAGTTTCCTGAAACTTGTAGAGATATTGGTGACCAGAGTGTGCCTGGAGTTGGGGGAAATGGGCAAGGGCAAGGTGGTGGGAGCTTTGTGAATGGGATCCAAGACCTGAGTTTTCTTTACCCTTGAATGTTACAGACTTTGAGGACCGTCCGTGTCTTGTCAGCAAAGCATATGATGATGGAGTATTTTTGTGAGTAAGCCCTCGGGAGCAGACAGACTATTAGGTGAAACGGCCTGTGCGAAAAATAGAAAGAGCCTAAGTAGCAAAAAGGCACCCCTGAGAAACATAATGTGAAATAAAGAGAAAAAAACAAACAGAGCCTCCTGGCCTTTCACTCTGCCCACTGGAAGTTCCTCAGTAAAGAACACTGGGACAGACTCAGTGAGGTGGCTCTGTGAATGCGGTGTTCCCACCGAGCTCACAGATATCTACACAGTAGGGAAGAATTGAACCTTTTAACTTGGCCCCTGACACAGGTGCTCTGGTACAAGGACAATGCTGCTGCCCATAGCCCTGCTGGTGGCTACAGTGGTAGAAAGGAGAAATGAAGGGGCCATAGCAGGGAAAGGAAAGGGCTCACCAGTTGAAAACAAAGAATTTCAGCACAATTAGCAACATTGTCTTGAAAGTTTCCTACATGGAGACAATGTTATTCTTATAGAGAGATAATTTCAAGTTAATAATGTTAAAATAGCAATAAACCATACAAAGGCCCGAAAGTGTGTGACATTGCTTCCTTTTTCTGATGTTTTCAAGGAATTTCATAAGACTTTTGCTTACAATAAAAACACCCTTTCCCATGAACTCAGCAATCTAGGATAAGCTTATCAGCTATAATCCTATCCCAATTACCTCAAGACGGAGCCTACCATCCCATTTAAATCCTGAGTGACCCTTCAGAGATAGGAATTGAGAATCCACCAAAACCATGTGTCTTTGTAAACACAACAAAGAGTACTTCTTCCTTGAGATGCTCATATCCCTGCCTTTAAAAATAATCTTTATTTATTTACTCACTGGATCCTGGATTTAACCCCAGTATCAGTCCCCCTCTCCTCTCAGTACCCCCTCACACAGATCTTTCCCCATTTTCTCCTCCCCCCATTTCTCTGTGGAGGGGAAGGCCTCCCTGGTTATAAACCCACACACAAGTCACTCATTACTAGGTGCATCCTCTCCACTGAGGTGGACAAGTCAGCCCATTTAGGGGAACAGAATCCACAGGCAGGCACCAGGCTCCTGGTCCAGTCGTTAGGGGACCTGCAGGTAAACCAAGACCAGAGAGCCTAGGTCCAGCTTGTGTATGCTCTTTGGTGGTCCAGGTTATTGACTCTATTGGTCTTCCTGTGGGGTCCCTCTGCCCTCCTGGATTCTCAATCCTTCTCCCAACTCTACACATGACTCCCAGAGCTCACCCTTCTTCTATTCCTATTATTATTGGGTTTGGTCTTTTCATAGTCCCAATTTTTCATGATGTTTTGTGTTAGAAACGTTTTAGATTTGGCATTTTCTTTATCTGATGTAGGAGTTTCTTCTCTGGTACCTTCTATGCCTGAGACTCTCTCCTCATTCTCCTGTATTCTGTTGATGATGCTTGCATCTGTAGTTCCTGTTCTCATTCCTAGGTTTTCCGACTCCAGGAATCCTTCGGTGTGCGTTTTCTTTCTCACCTCTGTACCCATTTTCAGGTCTTCAACAGTTTTACTCATTTCTTTCACTGATTTGATTCTATTTTCCTGCATTCTTTTCTGTATTTTTCTATATTTATTTATTACTTCTTTTTTCTCCATCTTTATTAACGTGGGCATTTCTTATTTACATTTCAATTGTATTTATTACTTCTTTAAGAGCCTGTTTGATTGTATTTTACTGTATTTCATTAAAGGATTTATTCATTACCTCTTTAAAGGTCTCTGTCATCATCATAAGATTAGATTTAAGGTCATTTTTTTGCAACTCGGGTGTATTTGGATATTCAGGCCTTGCTGTAGGAGGAGAGCTGGGTCATGCCATACAGCCCTGGCTTTTGTTGTGTTCTTACACTGGCCTTTAGCTATTTGGTTGTCCCTAGGTTTACCAGGCCTGGTGGTCTATGATGGGTCTAGGCCTCTAGGAACTAAGATGACTTCAACTTGCTCCATAGTCATCCTCATCCGATTTACCTGCTGTCATAAAGATTGTGACTGACTCTTTTAGACTCTACTGAGTCTTTCTATACACTTAAAGATTATTTTTAAATTATAAGTCTGTGAATGTGTGCTTATTAGTGCAGTTCCCCTCAAGGTGAGAAGAGGCCATACACGCTGCTGCCAGTGAAGGATAGACAGTTGTACACCACCCAGACCAAGCTGCTGAGACCCAAATTGAGGTCTCACGAAAAAACACAGAGTGCTCCCCAACACTGAGTAATTCCTCAAGCCTCTGTAATCACTTTTACATGGTGACAAACAAGTTCTTAAAAGAGAAATGGGCCCACACCCGCGGATCCCGGCCCGCAGCAGCTCTCTGCTAGCAAACCCCGTGGGAGACAGACCTCACCGCCTAGTCAGGTGGGCACTCCTGAGGCTGCAGAGCAGAGGAGACCACCAACACTGCCCACCCCTGCCCACATCCCTGGCCCAAGAGGAAACTGTATAAGTCCTCTGGGGTCCCGTCGGGGAGGGCCCAGGAGCGGCAGGACCCCTGCGCCTGAGACACCGCCGGAACCTGAGGGAAACAGACCGGATAAACAGTTCTCTGCACCCAAATCCCGAGGGAGGGAAAGCTAAACCTACAGAGAGGCAGACACGCCTGGGAAACCAGAAGAGACTGCACTCTGTGTACATCCAGACGCCAGAGGAAAACACCAAACGCCATCTGGAACCCTGGTGCACGGAGGCTCCCGGAAAGAGCGGCGCAGATCTTCTCGGTTGTTGCCGCCGCGGAGAGGACTTAGGCAGTACCCCACGAGCACACTTGAGCCTCAGAACCTCAGGTAGGACCAACTTTTCCCCTGCAAGTGACCTTCCTGGTGAACTCAAGACACAGGCCCACAGGAACAGCTGAAGACCTGTAGAGAGGAAAAACTACACGCCCGAAAGCAGAACACTCTGTCCCCATAACTGGCTGAAAGAAAACAGGAAAACAGGTCTACAGCACTCCTGACACACACGCTTATAGGACAGTCTAGCCACTGTCAGAAATAGCAGAACAAAGTAACACTAGAGATAATCTGATGGCGAGAGGCAAGCACAGGAACCCAAGCAACAGAGACCAAGACTACATGGCATCATCGGAGCCCAATTCTCCCATCAAAACAAACATGGAATATCCAAACACACCAGAAAAGCAAGATCTAGTTTCAAAATCATATTTGATCATGATGCTGGAGGACTTCAAGAAAGACGTGAAGAACTCCCTTAGAGAACAAGTAGAAGCCTACAGAGAGGAATCGCAAAAATGCCTGAAAAAATTCCAGGAAAACACAATCAAACAGTTGAAGGAATTAAAAATGGAAATAGAAGCAATCAAGAAAGAACACATGGAAACAACCCTGGATATAGAAAATCATAAGAAGAGACAAGGAGCTGTAGATACAAGCTTCACCAACAGAATACAAGAGATGGAAGAGAGAGAATCTCGGGAGCAGAAGATGCCCTAGAAATCATTGACTCAACTGTCAAAGATAATGTAAAGCAGAAAAAGCTACTGGTCCAAAACATACAGGAAATCCAGGACTCAATGAGAAGATCAAACCTAAGGATAATAGGTATAGAAGAGAGTGAAGACTCCCAGCTCAAAGGACCAGTAAATATCTTCAACAAAATCATAGAAGAAAACTTCCCTAACCTAAAAAAAGAGATACCCATAGGCATACAAGAAGCCTACAGAACTCCAAATAGATTGAACCAGAAAAGAAACACCTCCCGTCACATAATAGTCAAAACACCAAACGCACAAAATAAAGAAAGAATATTAAAAGCAGTAAGAGAAAAAGGTCAAGTAACATATAAAGGCAGACCTATCAGAATCACACCAGACTTTTCGCCGGAAACTATGAAGGCCAGAAGATCCTGGACAGATGTCATACAGACCCTAAGAGAACACAAGTGCCAGCCCAGGTTACTGTATCCTGCAAAACTCTCAATTAACATAGATGGAGAAACCAAGATATTCCATGACAAAACCAAATTTACACAATATCTTTCTACAAATCCAGCACTACAAAGGATAATAAAGGGTAAAGCCCAACATAAGGAGGCAAGCTATACCCTAGAAGAAGCAAGAAACTAATCGTCTTGGCAACAAAACAAAGAGAATGAAAGCACACAAACATAACCTCACATCCAAATATGAATATAACAGGAAGCAATAATCACTATTCCTTAATATCTCTCAACATCAATGACCTCAACTCCCCAATAAAAAGACATAGATTAACAAACTGGATACGCAATGAGGACCCTGCATTCTGCTGCCTACAGGAAACACACCTCAGACACAAAGACAGACACTACCTCAGAGTGAAAGGCTGGAAAACAACTTTCCAAGCAAATGGTCAGAAGAAGCAAGCTGGAGTAGCCATTCTAATATCAAATAAAATCAATTTTCAATTAAAAGTCATCAAAAAAGATAAGGAAGGACACTTCATATTCATCAAAGGAAAAATCCACCAAGATGAACTCTCAATCCTAAATATCTATGCCCCAAATACAAGGGCACCTACATACGTAAAAGAAACCTTACTAAAGCTCAAAACACACATTGCACCTCACACAATAATAGTGGGAGATTTAAACACCCCACTCTCATCAATGGACAGATCATGGAAACAGAAATTACACAGAGACGTAGACAGACTAAGAGAAGTCATGAGCCAAATGGACTTAACAGATATTTATAGAACATTCTATCCTAAAGCAAAAGGATATACCTTCTTCTCAGCTCCTCATGGTACTTTCTCCAAAATTGACCATATAGTTGGTCAAAAAACGGGCCTCAACAGGTACAGAAAGATAGAAATAATCCCATGCGTGCTATCAGACCACCACGGCCTAAAACTGGTCTTCAATAACAATAAGGGAAGAATGCCCACATATACGTGGAAATTGAACAATGCTCTACTCAATGATAACCTAGTCAAGGAAGAAATAAAGAAAGAAATTAAAAACTTTTTAGAATTTAATGAAAATGAAGGTACAACATACCCAAACTTATGGGACACAATGAAAGCTGTGCTAAGAGGAAAACTCATAGCGCTGTGTGCCTGCAGAAAGAAACAGGAAAGAGCATATGTCAGCAGCTTGACAGCACACCTAAAAGCTCTAGAGCAAAAAGAAGCAAATACACCCAGGAGGAGTAGAAGGCAGGAAATAATCAAACTCAGAGCTGAAATCAACCAAGTAGAAACAAAAAGGACCATAGAAAGAATCAACAGAACCAAAAGTTGGTTCTTTGAGAAAATCAACAAGATAGATAAACCCTTAGCCAGACTAACGAGAGGACCCAGAGAGTGTGTCCAAATTAACAAAATCAGAAATGAAAAGGGAGACATAACTACAGATTCAGAGGAAATTCAAAAAATCATCAGATCTTACTATAAAAGCCTATATTCAACAAAACTTGAAAATCTACAGGAAATGGACAATTTCCTAGACAAATATCAGGTACCGAAGTTAAATCAGGAACAGATAAACCAGTTAAACAACCCCATAACTCCTAAGGAAATAGAAGCAGTCATTAAAGGTCTCCCAACCAAAAAGAGCCCAGGTCCAGATGGGTTTAGTGCAGAATTCTATCAAACCTTCATAGAAGACCTCATACCAATATTATCCAAACTATTCCACAAAATTGAAACAGATGGAGCACTCCCGAATTCCTTCTATGAAGCCACAATTACTCTTATACCTAAACCACACAAAGACCCAACAAAGAAAGAGAACTTCAGACCAATTTCCCTTATGAATATCGACGCAAAAATACTCAATAAAATTCTGGCAAACCGAATCCAAGAGCACATCAAAACAATCATCCACCATGATCAAGTAGGCTTCATCCCAGGCATGCAGGGATGGTTTAATATACGGAAAACCATTAACGTGATCCATTATATAAACAAACTGAAAGAACAAAACCACGTGATCATTTCATTAGATGCTGAGAAAGCATTTGACAAAATTCAACACCCCTTCATGATAAAAGTTCTGGAAAGAGTGTTGGGGATTTAGCTCAGTGGTAGAGCGCTTGCCTAGGAAGCACAAGGCCCTGGGTTCGGTCCCCAGCTCCGAAAAAAAGAACAAAAAAAAAAAAAAAAAGAAAAGAGAAATGGAAGGAAGAAGACCCAGTTGAAGCACGAGTATTAAGCTACTGCTCACCACAGTAAGGTGGGTGGACCCCTGGCCCAACTATGTTGAGCACAGAGACCCAGGAACCATCATACTGGATGAAGTCAGAGCCAGTATTTTCTGGCTTCTCTTGCCATAAGGCAACCATGGAAGGCAGCCATTCTGCCTCATACCACACATCATCCTTGACTCCCAGGTCTCCTAATCTGCCCTCTTTTCCTGTCATTCGCACAAATATTCCCAAGTGTAAATTGGCCCTGCACTCTGATGACATTGCTCATGAAGGCTGCCTTAGAGCTGTCTGGAGTCTCTGTATCCTGTGAGGTGTCTGGAGCCGCCTGTGCTGCCCTGGTTCCCAACAAGGGAAGAAAAGGAGGCTACAGATGTATTGCCTAACTCTTTAAAATTCAGGTCTACCTTATGCTGGAGTGCTGGAGGCCAGGTACCCACTTGACTTTCCCCTTTTCCCTATCCAACCTAGCTTTTTCTTCCTTCCTTCCTTCCTTCCTTCCTTCCTTCCTTCCTTCCTTCCTTCCTTCCTTCCTTCTTCCTTCCTTCCTTCCTTCTTCCTTCTCTCTCTCTCTCTCTCTCTCTCTATCTCTCTCTCTCTCTCTCTCTCTCTCTCTCTCTCTCTCTCTCTTTCTTTCTTTTTCAGTAAACCACAGGTCCAGAACAAATGGAGAGATTAAGGTAAGCATCAAGTATCCCTCCACTGATCACACAGGATTACTCACTCATTAGGGCTTTGATAACCAAAACAGTGATAGACCCAGGAGTTTGCAGGTATACCTCCACACGCATGCTCAGGACCGCTGTCCAACCGGACTTAGTGTTACATCCCCCAAAGTCACAAAACCTCATGGGTGACCAGGGAATTCTAGCAGCATCAGATTCTTTCTTCAAAGTCTACTCATACTCCTATGAGAGCAGATTTTGGATAGCACTTCGTGTGGCCTAGAGGGGACTTCAGGGCAGTGCAGGATCAGAAAAACCTCTCTGCGTTCCCTAAGCTTACTTTAATTCATGCCCCACCACACCATGTGCCCAGTAGCTGGACGGAGCCTACTGATTTGAGATTCAGTAACAAGAGATGTTGTCTCAAGCACTGGGGAGACCAAGCTCAGCCTCAGAAAACACTGGCAAAAGCACTCTGCCTGCTTCTGGACCTCACCTCTCCTGAGCAGGAAGTTCATGTTCTCATGACTTTTATTTTCTTCTATTAAGTCTGGGTCATGGTATAAGATTAATTTCATAAGCCCTTCATTTCCCTGGCAAATCCATTTCCTTACAGTGTAAAAATACTGCCTTGAGAGACCTCGCACCAGCATAGGCGTCTGAGAATGCTCCAAGCGCGATCTCCCTCTCCTTGCCTCCCAGTCACCTACTCTCTTTTCTGCTAACCTTATTCTCTGAAGAACTATCCATTCTGAACCCCAACATCTGAGCTGTCTGGACACCTGAGACCTGTGTTCTCATCCTCCTCCATCTACATCTCACTCTGATGTGACTCCAGGTCACTATCATGCCATTTCTGTTTCTAGGATACACACCCTGCCAGATACAGCCTCCCACCTCCTGAGTGACAATTATGGCCTCCCCTCTGAGCATCTCTTAAGAAGATATCTGAGCAGAGTCTGCAAGTCCCGGGCCTGGTCACAGGAATCAGAGAGACCAGACAGTCAATGACAGCACCAGAAGAACTGGCCCTGGGAAGGAGGAGGCCAATTGGGATGGCTGCCCGTGGTTCCTGGATCCTTGTAGAGCTCCAGGCTGAGCAGGTTCAGAGTTATGGAGTTTGAACCTGGCTCGCTAGGAAAAGACACTAAAGCATAAAATCTTTTCTGTGTGTTCTATGCCAGATAGATAGGAGGCAGGCAGCAAGACTGAATGGGACCAGGTTGAAGCTAGTAGCAGGAGGCCACAGTAAGACTGTCTAGCTGTCCTAAACTCTCCACCTCGGACAACTCTATGGGAGAGAAACAAACTCTTCAGCTCTGAAGCACGTGTCCATCCTCTTGTAGCAGGATACATCTGTGCCCTGTTTGGAATCCACCGCAAAATGTGACCTCCACATCAGGCTCTAGTCCTGTTGGTCTGGACCTAGTCTATCTATACTATGTGCCAAGTTTCTCCACCCTTCATCCTTAATTCACTGGGCTACTGCTCTTCTGGTTGTAATATATAAATACTTGAGTAAAGCCGTGAAACCGGCACAGATCCCATTGGAATCCTCATGAGCTCCAAGCCTATTCTACCCCAGTACAATTACTTTGTCCCTAAAACACAGAAGTCTGTGTATGCTGGTTGAGATGCATTTCCAGCCGTCATCATCCCAGGCAAACGTTTCCAGACCAATGTCTAACAAGCTGCAAAGCCTGGAGCTGCTCTGCCCGCCCAACGCGCTGCCCTCCTCTGCTTTCTTCTGCCCTTCCCATTGTTCTGCACTCACGTTCAATGTTGGCTGTAGACCTGAGTGCATTCAGAAAACCCAGAGCTTGGTGAGATGCACCTGACTGTGTGTGCTGTGGTGGAGTTTCCGAGGAGGATTTCCTGCTGAGGGAATGTCCACACTGGGTGTGCAGAGCACTATCCCATTGGTCTGGACAGAAGCACAGATGAAAGTCAGCCAAGTTCCCCGATTCGCTTCTGCTTCCTGACTCCGTGGGGGGTGTGAACTGCCCAACTGCACCTTGCCCTCTCTGCCCTCCCAGACCTCCTCACTCTTCTTGCCCTTCTTGCCCTGGTGAACTAAACCTCTGAAGCTGAGAGCCAAGATGATTTTCCTTCCTTTGCTGCTGACAAGTCCCTGCTGACAGCAATCATGAGGCCAACTTGAGCAACACTGACAACTGTACACGCTCTTGTGTCTTTCAGTCCATGAACTGTCTAACACAGGATCTCTTTATTTTCATTTCCCCAAATTCTTTGTGAAATGTTGATTTTCACTGTGTATATTTTCAGTATACTCTTTTGTACATCTTACTGATACCAATTCTAATTTCAGTTGTAGCTCATTCATGCATAACGATATAGAGGCAGATTTTATCCATAATTCACGTATGACGAGGGATTCTCTCATTACCTCTAATGAGACCATGTGGTGGCTCACTGTTTTCCAAATCTAATTAATCTGTGACCTGTGAGGGCACTTTCCATTGCTGTTCATATATGGATACACAAGTATCTTCAGCATGTTGTATTTTCTTTGTTATGTTGTGACAGCCAGTCCACTGCTACTACTAGTTCATCTCCTGCTGTTAGACTGACACATGCTCACTTCCTGTATCACCAGAAAGCTTAACTCTACCTGAGTCAGGAAGGGGGTCTCTCAGCTGACTTCCTGCACAACAGGGCTACTTCAGCAAATCTCACCCTTCACATCCCTTCTTGAAGCTAAACTCCCATGCCATAATGCGGACTCTCTGAAGTGCAGAGGCTGGCTTCTAGAGAGCTTCTAGAGAGCTAAGACTTGTCTGACTTTTAACCAAGAATAATCTCATGGAGACTGATGAGCAGAGTCCCCTTTGTTCCTAAAAAGCTGTAGTGAGCAGATCTGTGACCACTAAGAGGTCCTGCACAACCTGATTGGCCCCACTAGATAGACCAGCACCTTAGCTGCCCAAGATTGCACATGTTGGACAGCAACTGGTGGTGGTCATCAATGTTATTGTCTTGTGGAGAGACAAGAACATGCTGAGAACAGTTAGCTGGTTTCCAGGTCATATCCAGAAACACAGGAAGAAATATAAATAAAACCTTGGCATTGCCTTCAAGTAAAATTTCTTGTTTCCTTAGTACTGGAGGCCAGCTCAGCGCTCTGGTTCTATCTTGAAGGAAACTGAAGGGGAAAGCATCAGCAAGGGTTAAGTCTTGGTTTTATGAGAGATTATGGTGGCTTTCTCTAATTTTACCTATCTTGACTTTAAGTTACTCAAGCCAGAAGCTCTGGGCCTCTGGACCTACTGAAGCTTGTTGCTGAAAGTGGGTAAAGAGGAGAATTAGGTAAAGGATTCATTACTAATGCTCCCTTCTCTGGCCAGGCAGCCAGGAGCCCCTCACTGACCTGGGTGGTTAACTCTTTGTGAACCAGAAAAGAAAGCGTTACATAGAAAACACATACACTGAATGAAACAGAAAATGATACACCATCTTTTGTCACTTTCAGTTTTCTCTAGATTTTAGACAAAAGAGTTCTCTATGTAAAAAAGAATTACCTTATAGATAAAATGTTACAAAGAAAAAAATTGAAATCCCTTACACAGGCAAATGTGCACAGACACATATCCATACACACAGTCTGGCCAGGTGGAGCCACCTGTCTCATCAACTCCACAAGTGTTCACGCATGCTTCCATGCATACATACCTACATACGTACATACATACCTTCATAGGTACATATAAGCAAACATAGATTTGGATGGATGGATGGAGGATGGATGGATGGAGCAGAGACCCCCATGCCACCAACCTTATTTCTTGTATTTGGCCTTTTTACACCCTCCTAGACAAAAGTTCTTAGAAAATTACATCAGAGGTAAAATGTTATATAAAGTGGGCGTTACAGAGGGATGTTGACATTAAATTCAAGGCAGTGTTTCATCCTATTATGTTCATTATGTGTTCACAGAAATTTTCACACGCCTTGCTTATCATAGTGTACACCTAGAGCTTCATCCTTGGACCAAAACACTTTTCCTTGAACACGAATGTGTCCCAAGTCTGTTTCTCTTTTTACTGTAATTACTAAAGCGCATTGTATTTTATTATGCAGCTTTGGCTTACTATTATGAGGAATGGGCACATTCTATTCTTGATTCTGATTTTATTACATCTTTCTAGCACAACAACTAAAACCATCCCTTAATACTTTATTTCTAAACCTATTTGAATCAAATCAGAAATTCTATAGAATAATTAAATCACCTGAACAGCCTTAATTCATAAAAGTTCATCTTCATGTTGAATCCACAGGAAATCTGATCAATAGTTTGGGCTGATGCCCACGGGTTATTATATTAATTTTAATGATGACAGGAAAGACATCAGCTGCAAGGAGCAATCCTGAGATGAAGTCTTTTTGGACCTTGCCTCATAGAGCTCACTCATCACAGACCATGCAAAATTGGTGGGCCACCTCCAGGTAGGCCACCTGCTAGCCTTTGCCTATCCTAGATGGCTCCTGACACTTTAAAGCCTCAGTTGTGTCATGTGATGCTTTTCTGGAAACTGTCTTATGAGAGGATGTGTTTGCTGAAGCAGACTCATGGCAGGATATTTTGCAGAGAACTGACTCATATTATTTCTGGAAGCTGCCTGCAAAAAGACTGTGTGATGTTTTTCCTAGAGTGGATGCTTGAGAGAACCATGACTTTTGGAAAGTGTACAAATATTAACTCAACAGACAGGGGATGATGCTGTGTGGTACTGATTCGTTGGGGTTTCCTGATGCTGGACTTGGATGCTGAAGCTGTGGCACTGGTTCACCTCACCTACTTGATGGATCGTCATTTGTCATGGCTTCATAAAAATGCACCAAAGAACTTCAGGTGATATTCTGGCAGCTTCCTGCTGCTTCCATGAACTCTGGTCGATTGGGAGAGCCTCTGTTTCTTCTGGATTGAGCTGCCATTGCTGATTCGTGAATGGTGTTTGTCAGAGGTCTGAGTTACCACTGCTGACTTATGGGAACTAAACTACTGAAATTCGGGCCACATAGATCGGATTCGCCCCCAAAGAACTATTTCTAACTAGATCTACATCCCTTTTTGCCCCATTAACCTTCCCTTTCCACTGCTTCTGGCGAGTGGTGAGCCAGAAGGGAAGTTAAAGCATTTACGTACACTTAGTAAAGTTCTGAAAATGTAAGCCTACATGGTCCACCACCGTGGAAGTTAACCATTCCTTCAAGAAAATCAAAATGGTGTAAACAGTGTAGCATGACACGCCCCCTTCAGACCCTGACATAGCGCGGCTACTCAGTTTCAGGAGCCTGAAACAAAAGCAGAAACCACTTTCAAGGGCACCTGGTCAGTCTGACCTCAGCACATGACCTTAGCCTTAGGACCCCAGCAAAGTGCAGTCAGCCCCAACGACCTGTATGTCTAGCACCACTCTCAGGCATAGACCTGATCTCTGTCAAAGCAGTCACTTGCACCTCCCATCCTCCAAGATGGTCTCTCTCCATGGAGCCTCTCACAGGAGCAGTGTGGTCTCCTTGGTAGACTGTTTATGCCCAGTACAAGCCTGCTGAGTGGACACCATAACCACAAGTAATCAACAAAAAAGGAGTACTAACAATTTATTAAAACAAATACTTAAAAGAAAAGCAACATAAAAAGAACCACAGAAGTAAAAAGGCCATTTCTCAGGGGGAGGTGAGGGCTGGCTGTGGGGCAAGGGAAGTTGCTATATTGAAATCGGGGAATGGTTCTGCCAGTACGTCAGACAGGTGCTGTCTGCAGAGCAGATATAAGAGACCCCTCAGGTGATAATGACAGGGTCATTCTCTAAGGAGATAGGACAAGGTCGAGAAGGGGAGAAGATGCAAGAAGGACATTGTGTCGGCTGACACGGTGAGACACAGGTTCCACAGCTGCTAGCCCGTATGCTGGCTGGGCTGCTGCTGTCCCATCTAGTCCCAAGAGATGACCTTTATGGTGGATTCTGGGGTCTCTGTCTCTTGCAGATAAGCTAGTTCTGGCTGCACGTTCCCTGATGGAAACCACGCTTCCATTTCTAAATCTCCAGAGGTGTAGCTCCTCACTTCTACAGATGAAGACAAATCTGCAGCCGATTCAGTCTTGTAGAGAAAGGTAACGGGCAGTGAAACTGCAAGAGACAAGATCCCCAAGATGAGACTTCCTCTCAGCCTTTCCAAAGACAGAGGAGACCATGTCTGCTGGGGATCTCAACTCTGTCCTACAAAAGGTCCTGTGCCCAGATCAGGGTCAAGTGACAGCTTCTGCAAACAGGAGCCCGTCAGCCACAGCACAGCAAGTACAGAACCTTACGCACAGGGTCTCTAACACCTACCTGAGTCTTCACCTTTTCCCTCTGACTCATTGGACTCTTGCCGCAACTCCTTGAGGAGCATATGGACACGGACATTCAGATCGGAGGAGGGCATGTTCACAGTCAAGTAGATCTTCAACTTTTTCAGAATGGTCTGACTAAACTCCTCAGGGTATTGGTCTATCCATGTGTCCAGGAAGCAACAGAGAGTGCTGGGGAGAGGGGATGCACAACAGGCTATGAGCAGGCCTTTCCTTCTACAACCCTCCCATGGCTTCTGCCTACAGGAAGGACTGCAAGGAAGAGATCCAGCCCTATGCAGATGAGAACGGTGGGCAGAGCTGTGAGGTCCTAGTGAGCAAGGAACCTCACACACCTCACTGTCAACCTCTAGTGGAGAACAGCTGAACAAGCCTCCTGGCATGAGCTGGTATGTGCGTAGAGTCTCACAGCAGCACTTGAGGCCCCTGGCTTCCCCATCTCACCACTGGGAAGAACCATGCCCATGCAATTCTCATCCCGCAGGCACTGCTTGGACCACGTTATGGTACTAGAACCCAGGAGAAGAACCAGACCAAAACATTGGCCATCCTTACTCTAGGAACCCAAATGCCCCACACCGGAGACCCAAATCCTTCCTCTTTCTACAAAGCCCACTTGCCTCTTTATGTGTTTATCCTCTTCACAATCCAGGTAGAAGTAGGCAAACCTAGAGGACACCAGAACACATGTCACCTGTAAAATCCTAAAAGACATCAGGGGCAGGGGGCTACCTAGACAAAAATCAAAATTCAGAATGTGGAAGTTCTGTCTGCTCTCAGAATTATTAGTTCAGCTACATACAGTAGGTGCTTCAAAGATGCTTGTGCAGTGGGGGAACACATCTCTATTCTGACGTCTCAGTGATCACAGGTCTCTCAGATTTCCCTCCATAGGTCTCTAATCTGGACACATCTATATTGGGTATTTCTATAGGAATTCTGGAACATTCTTTACAAATGGGAGGAGTGCTTCCACCAAGGCCTCAGAAATAGTGGGCAAAAGATAAAGAGCTTCAGTAAGGCACAGAGGACAGCTACATTCATTAGTCTCAGCTTGGCCAGCAAACCCCTTTGGGCTAAGTCTGGGAGAAGCATTCTTTGAATTGATGCTGCTGCGGCCTGACAATACTCTAGTCAAGGAGTAGAGAGAGTGCTTCCCAGAACAAACAAGAGGGCCTGAGACCTCCACGCTTGGAGGTGGGCACTCACCTCTTCAACAGCAGATCCAGCGCATACTGTGTGGTGGTGAACTGTCGGTATGCGTTCAGGAAAGCAGGGGCAAAGAAGAGGTCCCCATCCTGCAGAGATGACACCAGTCGATTCACCAGATTTTCCACCATGTTTGTACTGATATGTGTCTCTGTACAGGGCTCCGTCACGACCATTGGGGCACACTCATGCTCACCCTGAGGAGACATCATGATGGATGGTTCAAACAAGCACAAGTTTCATTCTGCAACATTCTCATTGGTTATTATCATTACAAGTCTCCTTCAATAATAACACCTCGAGCAAAACTAGAAAAAACTGTGAGAGTTCAGAGAGGTTACCTCGTCTGCGTAGTCCTGGGTCTGGTTTTCTTGGGTCAAGTCTGTTTCCTTCTGGGCAAATGGCCAGAGACATTGCAGGCAGGAAAGAATCATGAATTTCAAGGTCCCTACCTGACCTTCATTTTTATCTTTCTTCAGGCCTGAGCCTTCAGTAGTCCAAGGACAACAAGAGAACATCCTGCTCTCTCTAAGCTCTTGGACAAGTGAGCCTGCTGGGCTGTGTGTAAGCAGTTGGCTGCCTGGTCATCAGGATTTTGCTTTGTTGGGTCATAGTGAAGGAAGTGAGGTCATTTCCTGGGGGTCCCTTTACTGTCCCCTCTTCACACAGGACTTTCCCTAAATGTTTCTAGATCCCTTCCCATTCCTCAGGTACACACTTAGACACAGTTACATAGGTGTGTCCCATTCCACTGCTCCAAGGGATGTCTGGGTACAGACAACACCTCAGCTTTGCAATCTGAGTCCTTACACTTGAATGACATCTCTATCCCTACACCTAAACTTAGCCCTGCACACCCAGGCCCACCTTAAACCCTAGCCATGTTGCCTTCTTCCATGCTACCCTGTGTGCTCCCTGTGTGAAATGCAAGTACACATACACACTTGTACCAGCCCTCAGCCACATAATGTCCGTGTTCTTGCATGGGAATTGTCTTTCTCAGATCATTTTAGAGCTCAATCCCAAAGGTTTGTGGCCCTCTGTAAACTGCTGTCTCAGCCACATCCACCAACTTACAAGATGGAAGCTGGCCCCCAACTCTGTTTCAGAACGGATTTGTCCTCCATTGTTTCTGCTTCAAGTTTCTGCTTAAGTCCTTCTCCTGACATTCTACAATGATGGCCTATGATCTGTAGCTTGCAAGAACCCTTTGCAAGAGTTGACAGTATTGTTAAAAGGTGGTCAGTACTCCCAAGAATCCTTCCTAGTAAGACACATAGACTTGGATGCTTTTTTTTCTACAATGTTCCCAAAGTTCCCAATGGAATCTGCCAGTTGGAATCAGTGGCTGAGCACTTGACTGACATGGACCAGAGCTAGGAATGTTTGCTTTTACCATGTTTAGGTATGGGCTTTGAAGTCCTGATCTTTCCAAGATTTTTATTATGAAGGCTGTTGAATTTTTTTCAAATGCTTTCTCAGCATCTAGTGAAATGATCATGTGGTTTTTTTCTTTGAGTTAGTTAACAAAGTTGATTATGTTGACGGATTTCTATATATTGAACCATCCATTTATTCCTGGGATTAAGCCTATTTGATCATGGTGGTTGATTGTTTTGATGTGTTCTTGCATTCAGTTTGTGAGAATCTTATGCGTATTTTTGCATTGATATGCATAAGGCAAATTGGTCTGAAGTTCTCTTTCTTTCTTGAGTCTTTGTGTGTTTTAGGTACAAGTGCAATTGTGCCTTCATAGAATGAAATGGGTAGTGTTCCTTCCGTTTCTATTTTGTGGCATAGTTTGGAGAGTATTGGTATGAGGTCCTTTATGAAAGTCTCATAGAATTCAGCACTAAACCCATCTGGTCCTGGGCTTTTTTTGGTTGGAAGACTTTTAATGAGTGCTGATATTTCTCTACAAGCTATGGGACAGTTTAGATGGGTTATCTGGGCCTGATTCACCTAGGTACCTCTTATCTGTCTAGAAAATTGTTCATTTCTTCCAGATTTTCCAGTTTTGTGGTAGAATCTGTGATTTTTTGGATTTCCTCAGTTCCTGTTATTATGTCTCCCTTTTTATTTCTGATTTTGTTAATTTGGATACCGTCTCTATGCCCTCCGGATAGTCTGGCTAAGGATTTATCTATCGTGTTGATTTTCTCAAAGAACCAGCTCCAGGTTTTGTTGATTCTTTGTATAGAGAGATCCGATTCTTATTCTCACAGTTTAATTGTCAAATCCTGCCCTGATAATAATAATATTACTGTTATTTAGGTATGGGGATTGAACCCAGGGCCTGATGCTTGAGAAGCACACATTCCTCCACATCCAGCATCAGAGAAATTCTTGTGAAGTTTAATTCGTTGAAACAAAAATCAATCCTTCCTGTGTAGCACAAAACATGTAGATAAGTGAAGCCTCTTCCCACAATATTCACAATATGCTTGTCTCAGGTGAACAACATGTCTTTGCTTTATAGACAATTATTTATATCAATAAGGAAATACTAGGCTCTGTTAAATCATCTGTGTGAGGAGTTAGCCTTGGGCCACTCGCCTCCTAATTCCACAGGAGTATGTGTCGATCTTTCCTCAAATGGTGCTGATTCAAACATGCTGGCCAGGCAGCACACCGCTGTGGCCTTGTGTGCTGTGTACATTGAAAGCATCTTAATGGTGGCACAGTCTGCTCACATGGTGCAAACACAGAATGAAGAACAAGGTACGGATGACACAATTTTATTTCCACAACACCCACAGAGTGTTTGTAGTAACAGTGACATAGCAGGTTCATTTGACCGTGTAGAAGCTCAACTATTCTGGAAAAAAACATGTTGAGGTAATTTATCAAAGCTTCTCTGTATATTTTGATGGTTTAAAGAACTCCAGTTCTTTAAATGGCGTGGAGAGATGGCTCAGTGGTTAAGAGCACCGACTGCTCTTCCAGAGGTCCTGAGTTCAATTCCCAGAGACCATATGATGGCTTAGAACTATCTGTAATGGGGTCTGATGCCCTCTTCTGGTGTGTGTGAAGAGAGCGACAGTGTATTCACATAAATAATTAAATCCTATAGAAAGGAAGTGGAAGGAGATGTAGTCTTCTCCTCTTCCATGCACTCATGAGAAATATTTGATAAAACACTGAATTTGTTCAAAGCAAAACTTATATTTTTCAAAATATTTTTTCAATAAAGATTTTTAACATACTGAAGCAAAATGGTACTTGAAAACAGGCTCCATTGTAAAGGAAATAAAAGTATTTATATTTTATAATAAATGGAAAGCTTGTTGCTGTTGAAAAAATTGTCAAAGTGATTAATATTAAGAAGTAAGGCTACAGCAAAAAGAAGGAGAAGATGAATGGGAGAAAAATGAGGAGGAAGAGAAAAAAGGAAGATCAGGGGTCCAATGTGAAGACCAGTTTACAAACGAAGCTATCCGAGGGCATTGCCCAGATGCAATGCTAAATGAATGTTCAAATACTCTACATTCTGTGTATGGAAGGAAACTGGGCTAGTAATCATCACAACCGAGTTACAAATATGCCCAAGATGAGTTCCAGAAGGCCCCAAAGAGGTAGCACAGGTCTGACTGTGTGGAGGTCTGGAGGAGGGTCAGAAGCATAGTGGTGTTATTTTCTCTGTCAGAAGCAAGCCCTTAGTTAAGAGCTATAACTCACCTTTCCACTCTTCAGTTTTGCTCCAGAATTTTATATGGTAGAATCAACTTGCATTTGGAATTTTCTGGCTCCTGTTCTGCCCCTAGCTGGGAAAATTAGCATTCTTAGGAAATAGATGTGTCTTATTTCTTCATCTGGCCATATCCTCAGATGACAAGGGAAGTCAGCTGTGTTGGTGAGAAACAAGGCTGAAGGGGAAGCTTGTCTGCTTTTCAATTAGATTGTCCATGAAAACGACCTGGGGAGAGTTTTGAACAATTACAAATACAGGGTGTCCCTAAACATCTGAATCAATAGACCTAATGTAGCCTGGACGTGGATATTTCTTTCCTAATGATTCTGACAACTATAGTTATATACTATGTCTGCAATGTCTCCTTTTTAGTAGTATTAGCCTAAGGTCCTTCTTTCTTAGCTTCCATTACCTGACAATTTAAAAGGAAACCTACTGGTTATAAGTAATGGTTCACAGAATCCTATCACATCTGCTGCACTGTTAATGATTCATTTCACTCACAAGCTCTTTAGAAAATTGCTCTTTTAGTAAGTCCAGTTTGTCTCTTATAGAAGACTTCCTGCCTCCCTTTTCTTACTTCCATCCTCAGGTCAACAAACAGCAAAATTTATGGAATATATGTGTATATATATATATATTACTTAAAGATTATATAGACATATTTTCTATATGTGTCAATGCAAACATATTTTTTATTGGTTATAGTTCTTTATTTACAATTCAAATGTTATTCCCCTTCCTGGTTTTCTGTTCATATCACCCATCCCCTCCCCCTCCCCCATAAGGGTGTTCCTCCCATCCACCCTCCCTTACCATCCCACTTGACATTCTGCTGCGCAAGGGGTCCAACCTTGGCAGGACCAAGGGCTTCCCCTTCCCCTGGTGCCCCAACAAGGCTATTCCATATCCACATGCAGATGGAGCCCTGGGTCAGATCATATATAGTGTTCGGGTAGTGCTTTAGTCCCTGGAACCTCTGGTTGGTTGGCATTGTTGTTCTTCCAGGGTTGCAAGTCCCTTCAGCTCTTTCAATCCTTCCTCTAATTTCCCAAAGAGGGTCCTGTTCTCATTTCAGTGGTTTGCTGCTAGCATTTATGACTGTATTGGACATGCTCTGGTTGTGTCTCTCAGGAGAGATCTATATCCGGTTCCTGTCAGCATGCACTGCTTAGCTTCATCAATCTTTTCTGGCTTTGGTGACTGTATATATATATGGGTCACATGTAGGGCAGGCTCTGAATGGCCGTTCCTTCAGTCTCTGCTCTAAGCTTTGCCTCCATATCCCCTCCTATGGATATTTTTGTTCCCCCTTTTAAGGAGTGGAAGCATCTGCATTTCGGCCATCCTTCTTGAGCTTCCTGTGATCTGTGGATTGCATCTTGGGTAGAGAATAGGGATTTATTAGAATGATTTACAGGCTGAGACCAGGCTAATCCAATGGAAGTTGGCTACGAACAGAAAGTTTAAGCATCCCTTAGTTGCTCAGTCCAAGAGGCTGAATGTCTCAGCAGGTCTTCAATATACCTGGAATCCCAAGGAAGAAAACTCTAATAATGCCAATAAAGGAGTGGGCTCAAACAGCGAAGGGCAAAGCTCCCTTCTTCCCTGTCCTTATAGAGGCTTCCAACAGAAGGTGTGACGCTGATCAGAGGTGGGTTTTCCCAGCACTATCTTCCTACTCCAAGTCCTGGGTTAAAGGTGTGTGTCTTCCCATGTCAAGATCCTTACCTCAAGAATGTGGATTAAAAGTGAATCTTCGTACTTTGAATTAAGAAAGAATCTCTCACAGGTGTGTCCTCCACTTTTAGGTTTTACTTAGTTCCAGATGTAGTTAAGTTGACAGCCAAGAATAGCCATCATAGCAAGCAAGCTTTTCTCTGAGAGAAGAGTAGTAGCAGATTCTAAACAGTTGTTTTTTTCAGTTGAAGTTGCGTCTGTTTGCATTGGTAGAAGATGGTGTCATCAGTTGGCATCTATGAACACTGGTAACCATACATTTAGTAAGAGTACAAACAGAAATCATCTAACTAGCTGAGTTTCAAAAATGTGTGTCAACTAATTGTTCAGTTACTTAGGAGGTTGGGAAGATTCAGTGTAAATGAAGTGACAAGTTCTGGAGGGCAGGTGATGAAGGCATTGATTCCTTCTGTTCCATGATGGGACATGAGTTTTGGTAAAGCATAATATTAAGGAAGAAATTCCACATGCCAATATTTTTTTTATATCTAATCATTTGAACAGATGCACCCAGCCACATCAAATGTAAGACCCAATGATTGTGGCCTCAACCTGGGTCACAGATGTACTGAATCTTCTCTATGATTTGTGTTGTGGTATTTTTAAAGCATTTTCTTTGATATTGTTAACTATTCATATTCTCATTAGAATGCCAGGAAGCCTAAAGGGGGCTGGTTGTGGTCTTTATTGAGGGAGTTGCGCTTCTTGCAAACAAACTTATATTCTTCTCCTCAGCATTGTCCCTTAACAATGTGAGTGATTTAGCGGCTTTCATTATGCTCAGATTAATATATAAAGAGGTGTATTGGAATTTTGATGTTCCTTTATATTTCTACTCCATTTATACTTTACCTAAAATGAAAAATAGCTAGTGATAATGAACATAGAAATAGAATAAACATTAGTTTGAAATAGTGTATGTGTATTAGAGATATAATTCTGTGTGCAAATACAATTCTGTATTGAGCTTTTATACAACTGAATTATAAGTCTTTCATCTTTTGTAGTAGAAAATGCATGGGCCATTTAGTGAGACGTACCCACGGTGTTTCGTGTGACATCTTTTTAAATTCAGGCCTCATTTTCTTTTCTTTTAAAGATTTTTTAAAATTTATTTACAGTCCACCCACCACTCCCCACCCCCACTCCCATGCTCCTCTCTGCAGTTCCTCATCCTATTCCTCTCCCCCCACCGGTTCCCTAGAGGATGCTCCCCCATCACCAGGCTTCCCTACTCCCTGGGGTCTCAAGTCTCTTGAGCACTTGACACTTCTTCTCCCATTGAGGGAGGCCAGGCTATTTCTGTGCTGTATATGTGTGGGGCGCCTTGGGGCAGCCGCCTGGTTGGTGGCTCAGTGTCCAGGAGCTCCTTGGCATGGTGCCAGTTGACTGCGGGTCTTTTTAGGGGCTGCCTTCCTTGTCTGCTTCTTCTATCCTCCCCCTATTTAACCATGAGGGTCCCCAGCTTCCGTCCAATGGCTGGGTGTAAGTATCTGGGTCCGTCTCATGCTGGTTGGGCTTCTCAGAGCCAGGCCTGCCATGTTAGGCTCCTGCCTGTAAGCACATTATAGCATTAGGAAGTGTCAGTCCTTGGTGTCTCCACATGGATTCCCAGTTGGACCTGTCACTGGACCACCTTTCCCTCCGTCTCACCTCCATTTTTGTCCCTGCAGTTCTTTTAGACAGGAACACTTCTGGGTCAGAAATTTTGACTGTGGGATGGCAACCCTGTACCTGCTCTTGAGGCCCTGTCTGTCTACTGGAGGCAAACTCTTTTTTTATTTCCCTCTCCCCACTGTTTGGCACTTCATCTAAGGTCACTGCCATCGAGTCCTGAGAATCGAACACCTCCCAGGTCTCTGGTACTTTCTAAAGGGTCTCTCTACCTCTCACCTTCTGAGGCTGCATATTTCCATTCATTCTGCTGGCCCTCTGGGCCTCTCTCCTGTCTCCCATTTTCAGGGAAAAGTTCCCCTTTTCCTCTACTCTTCCCCTTCCCACCCAAATCCCCCTCCCTCTGCCTCCTGTGATTATTTTCTCCCCCTACTAAGTGAAATTGAAACATCCTCACTTGGCCTTTCTGTTTGTTAAAGTTCTTAAATTCTGTGGAGTATATCCTAGGTATTCTGTACCTTTTGGCTAATATTCACTTATTACTGAGTACATGTATGTCTTTTTGAGTCTGGATTACCTCTCTCAGGATGATATTTTCTAGTTCCCTCCATTTACCTGCAAAATTCGTTTTGTCCTTGTTTTTAATAGCTGAAGAGTATTCCACTGTGTAAATGTACCACATTTTCTGTATCCATTCTGTGGGAAATCTGCTTTTTTCCCCCCAGCTTCTAGCTATTAAAAATAAAGCTGCTATGAACATCATGGAGCCCTTTTCCCTTTGATGTGCTGGGGCGTCTTTTGGGTGTATGATTAAGAGTAGTATAGCTGGGTCCTCAGGTACGTCAATTTCCAGTTTTCTGAGGAACTGCTAGATTGATTTCCAGAGTGGTTGTACCAGTTTGCAATCCCTCCAACAATGGAGGAGTGTTCCTCTTTCTCCACATCCTGCCAGCATATACTGTTGCCTGAGTTTTTGATCTTAGCCATTCTGATTGGTGTACAGTGGAATCTCAGGGTCATTTTGATTTGCATTTCTCTGATGACTAAGGACTTTGAACATTTCCTTAAGTGCTTCTCTGCCATTTGAAGTTCCTCTGTTGTGAATTCTCTGTTTACCTCTGTACCATATTTTAATTGGGCTATTTGGTTTTTTGGGGATCAGCTTCTTGTGTTCTGCATACATTTGGCGCTCTCTCCGATGTGGGCTTAGAGAAAGCTTTTTCCCATTCTGTGGGTTGTTAATTTATCCTACTGATTGTATCTTTTGCCTTAAGAAGATTTTCAGTTTCATGAAGTCCTATTCATCAATTGTTGATCTTAGAGCCTGAGACATTGAAGTTTCTGTTTAGGAAATTTAATGAGGTTGAGGCTCTTTCCCAATTTCTCTTCTACTAGTTTGAGTGTATCTAGTTTTATGTTGAGGTCCTTGATCCACTTCAACTGGAGCTTTGTGCAACGTGATAAATATGGATCTATTTTCACTTTTCTACATACAGACCAACAGATGAGCACTATTTATTTATTTATTTATTTATTTATTTATTTATTCTTATTGGATTTTTTTAAATTTACATTTCATTAAGGGTGTTCCCTAACCCATCCAAACCCTCTTCCACCCCCCTGACATTCCCCTACACTCGGGGTCCAACATTGGCAGGACCAAGGGCTTCTCCTTCCATTGGTGCCTAACAAAGCCATTCTCTGCTACATATGCAGTTGGAGCCCTGGGTCAGTCCATGGTCTTTGGGTAGTGGTTTAGTCTGGGAGCTCTGATTGGTTGGCATTGTTGTTCTTCTGAGGTTGCAAGTCCCTTCAGCTCTTTCAATCCTTTCTCTACTTCCTCCAAAGGGGAGAAAGTTCTCAGTTCAGTGGTTTGGACCAGCACCATTTATTGACAGTGCTTTGTTTTTCCCATTGTATGTTTTGGCTTCTTTGTCAAAGATCAAGTGTTTCTAAGTGTGTAGGCATATTTCTGGCTCTGCAATTCTATTCTATTGATCAATCTGTCTGTCTCTGTACCAATATCATGAGGATTTTATCACTATTGCTCTGTAGCAATAAACAGCTTGAGATCAGAGGGTGATAATTCCCCCAGAAGTTCTTTTGTTGTTAAGTGTTGTTTTTGCTATCCTGTGTTTTTTGTTTTACCATATGAAATTGAGAATTACTCTTACCCTGTCAGTAATCTTGATGGAGATTGCACTGGATATGTAGATTACTTTTGGTAGGATAGCCATTTTTACTATGTTACTCCTACCAATCTTTGAACTTGGGAGATCTTTCCATTTTCTAATATCTTCTTTGATTTCTTTTTCAGGGATTTGTAGTTCTTGTCATATAGATCTTTCATTTGCTTGGTAAGAGTTACGCCAAGATATTTTATACTATTTGTGGCTGCTTTAAAGGGTGTTGTTTTTCTACTGTCATTCTCAGTCTATCATTTATATGATTGGTTTAATTAATTTTTATATTGAGCCAGTTTGGTGAAGTTTATCAGCTGAAGAAGTTCTCAGGTAGATTTTTTTCTTTTTGGATTGCATATATATATATATATATATATGTGTGTGTGTGTATATATATATATATATATATATATATATATATATATATATATATATATATATATATACTATCATCCACAACGAGTGATACCTTGACTTCTTCTTTTCCAATTCTTATCTCCTTGATCTCCTGTTGTTGTCTTATTGCTCTACCTAGAACTTCAAGTACTATACTGAATAGATATGGAGAGAGTGTCTTGTTCCAGATTTTAGTGGGATTGGTTCAAGTATCTCTCCATTTAATTTAATATTGGCAGACTGATTGCTGTATATTGCTTTTATTATGTTTAGGTAAGGGCCTTGAATTCCTGGTCTTTCCAATACTATTAATATGGAGGGGTGTTGTATTTTGTCAAACGCTTTTTCAGCAACAAATAAGATGATCATGTGATGTTTTTCTCTGAGTTTGTTCATATAGTGGATTGCATTAATGGATTTTTGTATACTGAACCAATCTTGCATTCCTGGGAAGAAGTCTACTTGATCATGGTTAATGATGCTTTCGATGTGTTCTTGGATTCAGTTTGTGAGAATTTTACTGAGTATTTTACATGAATATTCAGAAGTGAAATTGGTCTGGTTTTCTTTGTTGTGTCTTTGTGTGGTTTAGGTATCAGTTTAACTGTGGCTTCATAGAATGAATTAGGCAGTGTTCCTTCTGCTTCTATTGTATGGAATACTTGGAGGAATATTAGTATTAGGTCTTCTTTGGATGCCTGGTAGAATTCTGCACTAAAGTCATCTGGCCCTGGGCTTTTTTTTTTTTTTGGTTGGAAGTTTTTTTAATGACTTCTATTTTCTTAGGGCATATGGAACTGTTTAGTTTAACTGCTCTTGATTTTAGGTATGTGGTATCTGTCTAGGGAAGCATCCATTTCATCTATACTTTCCAGTTTTCTTGAGTAAAGGCTTTTGTAGTAAGTTCTGATGATTTTTTTTATTTGCTCAAATTCTGTTGTTATGTCTCCCTTTTCATTTCTGATATTGTTGATTTGGATACAATCTGTGTCCTTTAGTTTGGGTAAGGGTTTATCTATCTTGTTGTTTTTCTCAAAGAACCAGCTTTTGGTTTTGTTAATTCTTTGTATCATTCTGTTTCTACTGAGTTGATTTACACTCCGAATTTGATTATTTTCTGCTGTCTACTTTTCTTGGGTGTGTTTGCTTCTTTTTGTTCTAGGGCTTTCGGTTGGGCTGTTAAGTTGCTGGTGTAGAATCTCTTCAGTTTCTTCATGAGGGCACTTAGTGCTATGAATTTTCCTCTTGGCACTGCTTTCATTGTGTCTTATTTTCATTGAATTCTAGAAAGTCTTTAATTTCTTTCTTTATTTCTTCCCTTACCAAGTTATTATTCAATGGAGAGTTGTTCTGTTTCTATGGGTATGTGTGTTTCCTGTTCTTTATGTTGTTATTGTTTAGCCTTAATCTGTGGTGATCTGATAGGATGCATAGGATTACTTCAATCTTCTTGTACCTGTTGTGGCTTATTTTGTGGCTGATTATATGGTTAATTTTGGAGAAAGCACACTGAGGTGCTGAGAAGGAGGTATATTCTTTTGTTTTAGGGTGAAATGTTCTGTATATATCTGTTAAATCCATTTGGTCCATAACTTCTGTTAATTTCACTGTTTATCTTTTTAGTTTCTGGTTCAATGACCTGTCATTGGTGAGACTGGGATTTTGAAGTCTTCCACTATTATTGTGTGAGGTTCAATGTGTGTTTGACTTTAGTAAAGTTTCTTTTACAAATGTGGGTGTCCTTGCATTTGGGGTATAGATGTTCCGAATTGAGAGTTCATCTTGGTCATTATTTCCTTTGATGAATATGAAGTGTCCTTCCCCATCTCATTTGATAACTTTTGGGTGAAGTCTATTTAATTGGATATTAAAATGGCAATTCCAGCTTGTTTCTTGGTACCATTTGCTTGGAAAACGTTTTCTTCTAGCCTTTTACTCTGAGGTAGTGTCTGTCTTTGTCATTGAAGTGTGTTTCTTGTATACAGAAAAATGTTGGATCCTGCTTGCATATCTAGTCTGTTAGCTTAGTTGTTTTTATTGGGGAATCGGGTTCATTGGTTTTGAGAGATATTAAAGACATGATTGTTAGTTCCTGTTATAGTTGTTGTTGTAGGTGGTATTATGTGTGTATTATTTTCTTTTGGGTTTGCTGTGAGATGACATATTTCTTGTTTTTTCTTTAGTATAGCTATTCTCTTTTTGTTGGAGTTTTCCTTTCAATTTCCTTTTAGAATCCTCTATATGGATGGGGATATATATATATATATATATATATATATATATATATATATATATATATATGTTTTTGTCATGGAATATTTTGTTTTATCCATTTGTGATGAGTGAGAATTTTGCTAGGGATAGTAGCCTGGGCTGATATTTGTGTTCCCTTGGAGTCTGCATGACATCTGTCCACAATCTTACAACTTTTAGAATCTTTGTTGAAAAGTCTTGTGTAATTCTGATAGATTTTCCTTTATATGTTACTTAGTCTTTTTCCCTTGTAGTTTTTAATATTCTTTCTTCTACTTGTGCAGTTAGTGTTTTGATTATATGTGACAGGAAGATTCTTTTCTGGTCCAATCTATTTGATTTCCTGTAGACTTCTTTTACTTTTATGGCCGTCTCTTTCTTTAGGTTGTGGAAGTTTTCCTCTATGATTTCTTTGAAGATGTTTTCTGGCCCTTTGAGCTGGGACTCTTTGCTCTCTTCTATTCCAATTATTCTTAGATTTGGTCTTTTCATATGTCCTGGATACCTTGGATGTTTTGGGTTAGAGGTTTTTTATTCTTTGTATTTTCTTTGACAGTTGTGTCCATATCTTCTATGATATCATCTATGCTCAAGATCTCTCTTCTATGTCTTGTATTCTGTTGGTGATGCTTGCATCTGTAGCTCCTGACCTCTTTCCTAGGTTTTCCATTGCCAGGGTTACCTCTATTTGTGATTTCTTTGTTGTTCTATTTCCATTTTTAGGTCTTGGACCCCTTTGTTCAATTCCTTTCCATGTTTGGTTCTTTGTTCCTGTATTTCTTTGAGAGATTTTTTGTTTCCTCTTTAAAGGCTTTTACCTGTTTAATTGTGTTTTCCTGTATTTCTTTAAGTGAATTATTTATATCCATCCTCCTTATAGGTCTCTTTTATCCCAGCGCTCATGAGGCAGAGAGGTAAGTGGTTCTCCATAAGTTCAAGGCAAGCCTGGTCTACATAGTGAGTTACAGGTCAATCAAGACTACAATAGAGAGATCCTGTCTCAAAAAACTTAATATAAATAATTAAATAATTAAATTTCCACTTATTTATTTACTTTACATCCCCATCACAGTACATTCTCATAACAGCACATCCCCCACCCAGTAACATCCTCCCCTCCATCACGTTTCCCCTTCTCTGAGAATGGGGAGGCTGTCCTGGGTACCAACCCACCCTGGGGCATCGAGTCACTGCAAGACTGGGCGCAACTCCTATCATAGAGGCCAGATAACACAGCCCAGTGACAGGAACAGGACCTACAGGCAGGGAACAAAGTCAGGGAATGTCTACCCCCACCACCCCTGCTTCAATTATTAGGGGACTAGCATGAAGATCAAGCTGGACATTTGCTACATATGACCAGCCCAACTTGAGACCCATCTCATAGGCAAGAACCAATCCCTGCAATGATTAATCACACTCTGTTTGACTTGCAGACAGGAGCTTAGCATAACTGTTGTCAGAGAGGCTCCACCCAGCAGATGATGGAAACAGATGCAGAGACCCACAGCCAAGAATTAAACAGAGCTCAAGGAGTCTTGTGGAAGACTTGGGTGAAGGATTGAGTGACCTGGAGGGGATAGGAACTCCACAGGAAGACTAACAGAGTCACTAACCTGGACTTTTGGGGGCTCCAAAAGTTTGATTGGACTGAATCACCAATCAAAGAGCATACATGGGTTGTTGTCTCTGACAACAGTTATGCTAAGCTCCTCTCTGCAAGTCAAACAGAGTGATTAATCATTGCAGGGATTGGTTCTTGCCTATGAGATGGGTCTCAATGGGCTGGTCATTGGTTGGGCTGGTCATTGGTTGGGCTGGTCATTGGTTGGGCTGGTCATTGGTTGGGCTGGTCATTGGTTGGGCTGGTCATTGGTTGGGCTGGTCATTGGTTGGCCATTTTCTCAGTCTCTGCTCCATCTTCGTCCCTGAACTTCTTGTAGAGAGGACGAATTTGGAGCTGAAGGCTTTGTGGGTTGGTTGGTGTCCTTATCCCTCCACTGGGAGTCCTGTCTGGCTACAGGAGGTAGTCACTTCAGGATTCACATACCTGAGGCTGGGCTACAGTCATTCTCATAAACTCCCTGGAGTCTCCCCAATCCCATGTCTCTGGCACATCCTAGGGACACCCTTCCACTGTCAGCCATCAATTTCAATTCACTCTCCCACTCCTCTCTCCCCAGCTCTCCCCACATCTGATCCCTCATGTCCCCTTCCCATCCCTCTGCAAGTTCCTTCCATCCACCTTTGATGACTATTTTATTTCCCCTTCTGAGTGAGATTTGAACATCCTTTCTTTGGCTGTCCTTGTTATTTATCTTCTGTGGGTCTGTGGAGTGTGGCCTGAGTATACTGTAATTATGGCTAACATCCACTTATAAGAGAGTACCATGCATGTCCGTTTGAGTCTGGGTTATCTCCCTCAGGATAATATTTTCTAGTTCCACCCATTTGCTTATAAATTTCATGATGTCCTTGGTTTAAATAGCTGAGTACTATTCCATTGTGTAAATGAACCACCTTTTCTTTATCCATTCTTTAGTCAAGGGACATCTAGGTTGTTTCCAGTTTCTGGCTATTACAAATAAAACTGCTATGAACATAGAGGAGTAAGTATCCTTGTGGGATGGTGGAGCATCTTTTGGGTATATGTCCAGGAGTGTTATAGCTGGGTCTTGAGGTTTATAAAATTGTTTATAAAATATATAATAATCCACAAGATAGGTTATAGAAAAGGATTTTAAAATGTGATAGAATCCAGGTAAGAACAACCACACTGTATTCTCAGCACTTGAGAAACAGAGGCAGACTCATCTTCACAAGTTACAGGTCAGTAAAAACTAAAGATTGAAATCCTGTCTAAAACAATGTATGAATCTCTATCTCAAAGGGATGTAAAGTGAATAAATAAATAAACAAATAAATAAATGGAGAAAAATAAAAATAAATAAAAATGGAATTTTTTTTTTTTTGGTTCTTTTTTTCGGAGCTGGGGACCGAACCCAGGGCCTTGCGCTTCCTAGGCAAGCGCTCTACCACTGAGCTAAATCCCCAACCCCTTAAAAATGGAATTTTAAATGATAAAAATTGTGTGGTAATAGACAATAGACTTGGTAGCTTACTTTTAGAGTTAGTAATATATACATCCATGGTATTTGGAATACATCTCAGGGTGGTCAACAGGACCACCTTTTGTGAGGATAGAATTTCATTTCTAGAATTTATAAACTAGTTTCTTGTTTTATACGCTAGTCTGTAAACATATAAACACTAACTTTTTTTCAGACAAGATTTTCTTACATATTTTTGGGTATCTTAGAACGCTCTATGTAGACCAGGCTAGCCGTGAGCTCACAGAGATCTGTTTACCTCTGCCTCCTGAGTGGGAGGAAAGGCATGTGATACAATGACCAGATAGCAATAACTTTTTCAAAATTATTTAATTTTAAATTATCTGGTCCAGTTGAGGAAACATTTAGAAAAGAACTTTCAAGCTGCCACTTTCCTGGGAAAGCCATAATATTAAGTAGAATAAGAAAGAAGAGAGACTTTGTTATTGCCAGAATGCTTACCTTGTTACCTTTTGAGTGTTAGTCCTTTGGAAAAGTTCAAAGTAAGAAATGAACATTTTTCTGGATAGTAATTAACACATGAATAATCAGAAAATTTCAATAAAAGCATCTTTAATTGCAGATTTGCCTCACAAATGGAGAAGACTACGATAAATGAGCGGTTGCCTTGTGGAAACAAGGAAGACTCGAGAACTGAAAGACAGAGGTACCTTCAGAAGCTTGATGTGACACACCCTGGGATCTATTCATGGATAGAAATTGAGGCAAAAACTTGGGATGAGGTGAATTAACCTTTGGTAAAATCTCATATTTCTGGCTTTATTTGATCAATATAACATATAACGCTCCCTTGATTTGACACAGAGATGTGTTTTGCATAAAGACAGGGATTCAACCTTAGAATGTGGTGTTTGGCAATTGTACTTATGGATCATCGCAGTTCTGTGCTCACAGAAATCTCACAGCACTATGCCCTGCAGGCTTGTGGTCCATGGTGGCCCAGAACATTCTGTGATGTGTGACTTTTATTTAGACTTAAAACAAAATGTCATCTCATGCTAAAAGTAAACGATGACATTTATGAATGAGTTTTTTACTTCCCTTTGTTATAAATCTTGGTGTATATTGGATGCTCAGTGCATATTTTCTGAACGATGGCATGGAAGGTGAACCAAAGGCAACCTCTAGGATAAAGGTTAGCTTTGGCACTGCCGTGCTATAGTGCAGGCTTACCTAGCTCTGAAATTAGTGATGTTAGTAATATTTAAATGTTAAATATTTAAATGTTTAAATGTTAGTTAATATTCTGTAATGAGATGTTAATTCCCAGTACTAACTCTGCCTGCATTAAAGAACTTTTGTTTTTGATAAATCATGCTGTCTTTCAAGCAATTAGAATCCGAATAATACAAATGACACAGGACTTTAACAGGCTATGTACTTTCAACAAAGTTTTGCTCTTGTAGGTTGTGCTAATGATTACATATTTAGACCCACAAACCCCCTTATTAGTCCCTCAACCTGATTTGTTCTTTGAAAGTCACCAATCTACAACCTGTAGGTTGAATTTCCATGCAAATAGTTATATAATATTTAGCCCTTTAACCTGTTCCATTTAGTTAGGGTAATACCTTGGGGAGTCTTCATTTCTTAACGTTGCTGTGCAGCGTCTCTCATGTGGTCAGGAATGGTGGCTCACATCTGTAATCCTAGCACAGAGTCTGAAGAAGAAAGATAGGCTCAAGTTCAAAGCCAGCCTGGTATACATAGTGAATTCCTGCTACCTAATGAAATCCTGTCCCAACACACAGACACAGACACAGACACAGACACAGAGACACACACAAACACACACATACAGACCCACACAGACACACAGGCAGACACAGACACACACAGAGAGACACACAGACAGACAGACAAACACACACAGACACACAAAGGCACATAGACACATACAGCATTGCGAGGCTGCACCACATACCTGTTCCTAGGCTGATAATTGTGCTGTGAGCATTGCTGTACCCACGCTGTGTACTTCTTCTTGTTTCCTTTCGACTGGGTTTTGCCCTCCTAGCCAACTGAGTTCATGGTGCTATCTCTCTGCCTTCCCTTATACTGTTCTTTCCTGCTTGTCCATATTTTCTCATTTGGCTTCATTTACTTAGGAGTGTCTCACTACCTTCTCTTCCATGAAGCCTTCTCTAACTAGACTGATTTTCCAAAGTCCATCTAGAACTTATCCTTTCAGATAAGTTATTCAGCTTATCCTTCAACTTTGAATAAATATCATCTAAGTATAAATTGGGAGGAATATCAAATGATATATGACATGTTTTCTCAAAAAATTTAAGACATGTTTGCCTAAGTTATAGGATAAAATATGTATCATGCCAATACTTTTTCCTGAGGACAAAGATGTTCTAAAGTTTTTATTTTTATATTCTGAGAATTATTTTATATTCTGAGGAATTAATATAAGATCAAATGCACTTAATAAATCAGACACATTGTTTAATTGAGTGCTCCTGTTTGCCTTAAAACAGAAAAACATAGACCTGCTTTCCTTCCTTGTTTAGCCAGAACTGGAGATTATAGACGTAACTGGTAGGAAGTCCCCTGCAGTAGTTTTCTTTCTTTCTTTTTTTTTTAATCAACTTGAGTATTTCTTATATACATTTCAAGTGTTATTCCCTTTCCCAGTTTCCGGGCAAACATCCCCCTCCCCCCTCCCCTTCTTTATGGGTGTTCCCCTCCCCATCCTCCCCCCATTGCTGCCCTCCCCTCAACAATCACGTTCACTGGGGGTTCAGTCTTAGCAGGACCCAGGACTTCCCCTTCCACTGGTGCTCTTACTAGGATATTCATTGCTACCTATGAGGTCAGAGTCCAGGGTCAGTCCATGTATAGTCTTTAGGTAGTGGCTTAGTCCCTGGAAGCTCTGGTTGCTTGGCATTGTTGTTCATATGGGGTCTCGAGCCCCTTCAAGCTCTTCCAGTTCTTTCTCTGATTCCTTCAACGGGGGTCCTATTCTCAATTCAGTGGTTTGCTGCTGGCATTCGCCTCTGTATTTGCTGTATTCTGGCTGTGTCTCTCGGGAGAGATCTACATCCGGCTCCTGTCGGCCTGCACTTCTTTGCTTCATTGCAGTAGTTTTCTATACACTCATCCTAGCACCTTCACCTGCTCCTGGGGTGTGGCAAAGCAGTTTCGTGTGACAGGTGCTAGGACAGACTAACTGAGGAACCTGATTCCACAGTGGAGACCATCCAGGGCTTTAACCTGACTCTGAGGCTATGCTATTTCCACATCCCTTCTTCTAGTCAGCGCCACACTTTGTTTGCAATACACAATCACGGCCTGCGAGTACTCCTAAGAGCTCAGGAGATGTGGACTTTTCTTTTTTTTTTTTTTTTAATTAACTTGAGTATTTCTTATATACATTTCAAGTGTTATTCCCTTTCCCGGTTTCCGGGCAAAATCCCCTTCCCCCCTCCCCTTCTTTATGGGTGTTCCCCTCCCAACTCTCCCCCCATTGCCGCCCTCCCCCCATAGTCTAGTTCACTGGGGGTTCAGTCTTAGCAGGACCCAGGGCTTCCCCTTCCACTGGTGCTCTTACTAGGATATTCATTGCTACCTATGGGGTCAGAGTCCAGGGTCAGTCCATGTATAGTCTTTAGGTAGTGGCTTAGTCCCTGGAAGCTCTGCTTGCTTGACATTGTTGTACTTTTGGGGTCTCGAGCCCCTTCAAACTCTTCCAGTTCTTTCTCTGATTCCTTCAACGGGGGACCTATTCTCAGTTCAGTGGTTTGCTGCTGGCATTCGCCTCTGTATTTGCTGTATTCTGGCTGTGTCTCTCAGGAGCGATCTACATCCGGCTCCTGTCGGTCTGCACTTCTTTGCTTCATCCATCTTGTCTAATTGGGTGGCTGTATATGTATGGGCCACATGTGGGGCAGGCTCTGAATGGGTGTTCCTTCAGTCTCTGTTTTAATCTTTGCTTCTCCCTTCCCTGCCAAGGGTATTCTTTTTCCTCATTTAAAGAAGGAGTGAAGCATTCACATTTTGATCATCCGTCTTGAGTTTCGTTTGTTCTAGGGATCTAGGGTAATTCAAGCATTTGGGCTAATAGCCACTTATCAATGAGTGCATACCATGTATGTCTTTCTGTGATTGGGTTAGCTCACTCAGGATGATATTTTCCAGTTCCAACCATTTGCCTACGAATTTCATAAACTCGTTGTTTTTGATAGCTGAGTAATATTCCATTGTGTAGATGTACCACATTTTCTGTATCCATTCCTCTGTTGAAGGGCATCTGGGTTCTTTCCATTTTCTGGCTATTATAAATAAGGCTGCGATGAACATAGTGGAGCACGTGTCTCTTTTATATGTTGAGGCATCTTTTGGGTATATGCCCAAGAGAGGTATAGCTGGATCCTCAGGCAGTTCAATGTCCAATTTTCTGAGGAACCTCCAGACTGATTTCCAGAATGGTTTGACCAGTCTGTAATCCCACCAACAATGGAGGAGTGTTCCTCTTTCTCCACATCCTTGCCAGCATCTGCTGTCACCTGAGTTTTTGATCTTAGCCATTCTCACTGGTGTGAGGTGAAATCTCAGGGTTGTTTTGATTTGCATTTCCCTTATGACTAAAGATGTTGAACATTTCTTTAGGTGTTTCTCAGCCATTCGGCATTCCTCAGCTGTGAATTCTTTGTTTAGCTCTGAACCCCATTTTTTAATAGGGTTATTTGTTTCCCTGCGGTCTAACTTCTTGAGTTCTTTGTATATTTTGGATATAAGGCCTCTATCTGTTGTAGGATTGGTAAAGATCTTTTCCCAATCTGTTGGTTGCCGTTTTGTCCTAACCACCGTGTCCTTTGCCTTACAGAAGCTTTGCAGTTTTATGAGATCCCATTTGTCGATTCTTGATCTTAGAGCATAAGCCATTGGTGTTTTGTTCAGGAAATTTTTTCCAGTGCCCATGTGTTCCAGATGCTTCCCTAGTTTTTCTTCTATTAGTTTGAGTGTGTCTGGTTTGATGTGGAGGTCCTTGATCCACTTGGACTTAAGCTTTGTACAGGGTGATAAGCATGGATCGATCTGCATTCTTCTACATGTTGCCCTCCAGTTGAACCAGCACCACTTGCTGAAAATGCTATCTTTTTTCCATTGGATGGTTTTGGCTCCTTTGTCAAAAATCAAGTGAGCATAGGTGTGTGGGTTCATTTCTGGGTCTTCAATTCTGTTCCATTGGTCTATCTGTCTGTCTTTGTACCAATACCATGCAGTTTTTATCACTATTGCTCTGTAATACTGCTTGAGTTCAGGGATAGTGATTCCCCCTGAAGTCCTTTTATTGTTGAGGATAGCTTTAGCTATCCTGGGTTTTTTGTTATTCCAGATGAATTTGCAAATTGTTCTGTCTAACTCTTTGAAGAATTGGATTGGTATTTTGATGGGGATTGCATTGAATCTGTAGATTGCTTTTGGTAAAATGGCCATTTTTACTATATTAATCCTGCCAATCCATGAGCATGGGAGATCTTTCCATCTTCTGAGGTCTTCTTCAATTTCTTTCCTCAGTGTCTTGAAGTTCTTATTGTACAGATCTTTTACTTGCTTGGTTAAAGTCACACCGAGGTACTTTATATTATTTGGGTCTATTATGAAGGGTGTCGTTTCCCTAATTTCTTTCTCGGCTTGTTTCTCTTTTGTATAGAGGAAGGCAACTGATTTATTTGAGTTAATTTTATACCCAGCCACTTTGCTGAAGTTGTTTATCAGCTTTAGTAGTTCTCTGGTGGAACTATTGGGATCACTTAAATATACTATCATGTCATCTGCAAATAGTGATATTTTGACCTCTTCTTTTCCGATCTGTATCCCCTTGATCTCCTTTTGTTGTCTGATTGCTCTGGCTAGAACTTCAAGAACTATATTGAATAAGTAGGGAGAGAGTGGGCAGCCTTGTCTAGTCCCTGATTTTAGTGGGATTGCTTCAAGTTTCTCTCCATTTAGTTTAATGTTAGCAACTGGTTTGCTGTATATGGCTTTTACTATGTTTAGGTATGGGCCTTGAATTCCTATTCTTTCCAGGACTTTTATCATGAAGGGGTGTTGAATTTTGTCAAATGCTTTCTCAGCATCTAATGAAATGATCATGTGGTTTTGTTCTTTCAGTTTGTTTATATGATGGATCACGTTGATGGTTTTCCGTATATTAAACCATCCCTGCATGCCTGGGATGAAGCCTACTTGATCATGGTGGATGATTGTTTTGATGTGCTCTTGAATTCGGTTTGCCAGAATTTTATTGAGTATTTTTGCGTCAATATTCATAAGGGAAATTGGTCTGAAGTTCTCTTTCTTTGTTGTGTCTTTGTGTGATTTAGGTATAAGAGTAATTGTGGCTTCGTAGAAGGAATTCGGTAGTGCTCCATCTGTTTCAATTTTGTGGAATAGTTTGGATAATATTGGTATGAGGTCTTCTATGAAGGTTTGATAGAATTCTGCACTAAACCCGTCTGGACCTGGGCTCTTTTTGGTTGGGAGACCTTTAATGACTGCTTCTATTTCCTTAGGAGTTATGGGGTTGTTTAACTGGTTTATCTGTTCCTGATTTAACTTCGATACCTGGTATCTGTCTAGGAAATTGTCCATTTCCTGAAGATTTTCAAATTTTGTTGAATATAGGTTTTTATAGTAAGATCTGATGATTTTTTGAATTTCCTCTGAATCTGTGGTTATGTCTCCCTTTTCATTTCTAATTTTGTTAATTTGGACGCACTCTCTGTGTCCTCTCGTTAGTCTGGCTAAGGGTTTATCTATCTTGTTGATTTTCTCAAAGAACCAACTTTTGGTTCTGTTGATTCTTTCTATGGTCCTTTTTGTTTCTACTTGGTTGATTTCAGCTCTGAGTTTGATTATTTCCTGCCTTCTACTCCTCCTGGGTGTATTTGCTTCTTTTTGTTCTAGAGCTTTTAGGTGTGCTGTCAAGCTGCTGACATATGCTCTTTCCTGTTTCTTTCTGCAGGCACTCAGCGCTATGAGTTTTCCTCTTAGCACAGCTTTCATTGTGTCCCATAAGTTTGGGTATGTTGTATCTTCATTTTCATTAAATTCTAAAAAGTTTTTAATTTCTTTCTTTATTTCTTCCTTGACCAGGTTATCATTGAGTAGAGCATTGTTCAATTTCCACGTATATGTGGGCATTCTTCCCTTATTGTTATTGAAGACCAGTTTTAGGCCGTGGTGGTCTGATAGCACGCATGGGATTATTTCTATCTTTCTGTACCTGTTGAGGCCCGTTTTTTGACCAACTATATGGTCAATTTTGGAGAAAGTACCATGAGGAGCTGAGAAGAAGGTATATCCTTTTGCTTTAGGATAGAATGTTCTATAAATATCCGTTAAGTCCATTTGGCTCATGACTTCTCTTAGTCTGTCGACATCACTGTTTAATTTCTGTTTCCATGATCTGTCCATTGATGAGAGTGGGGTGTTGAAATCTCCCACTATTACTGTGTGAGGTGCAATGTGTGTTTTGAGCTTTAGTAAGGTTTCTTTTACGTATGTAGGTGCCCTTGTATTTGGGGCATAGATATTTAGGATTGAGAGTTCATCTTGGTGGATTTTTCCTTTGATGAATATGAAGTGTCCTTCCTTATCTTTTTTGATGACTTTTAATTGAAAATTGATTTTATTTGATATTAGAATGGCTACTCCAGCTTGCTTCTTCTGACCATTTGCTTGGAAAGTTGTTTTCCAGCCTTTCACTCTGAGGTAGTGTCTGTCTTTTTCTTTGAGGTGTGTTTCCTGTAGGCAGCAGAATGCAGGGTCCTCCTTGCATATCCAGTTTGTTAATCTATGTCTTTTTATTGGGGAGTTGAGGCCATTGATGTTGAGAGATATTAAGGAATAGTGATTATTGCTTCCTGTTATATTCATATTTGGATGTGAGGTTATGTTTGTGTGCTTTCATTCTCTTTGTTTTGTTGCCAAGACGATTAGTTTCTTGCTTCTTCTAGGGTATAGCTTGCCTCCTTATGTTGGGCTTTACCCTTTATTATCCTTTGTAGTGCTGGATTTGTAGAAAGATATTGTGTAAATTTGGTTTTGTCATGGAATATCTTGGTTTCTCCATCTATGTTAATTGAGAGTTTTGCAGGATACAGTAACCTGGGCTGGCATTTGTGTTCTCTTAGGGTCTGTATGACATCTGTCCAGGATCTTCTGGCCTTCATAGTTTCTGGCGAAAAGTCTGGTGTGATTCTGATAGGTCTGCCTTTATATGTTACTTGACCTTTTTCCCTTACTGCTTTTAATATTCTTTTTTTGTTTTGTGCATTTGGTGTTTTGACAATTATGTGACGGGAGGTGTTTCTTTTCTGGTCCAATCTATTTGGAGTTCTGTAGGCTTCTTGTATGCCTATGGGTATCTCTTTTTTTAGGTTAGGGAAGTTTTCTTCTATGATTTTGTTGAAGATATTTACTGGTCCTTTGAGCTGGGAGTCTTCACTCTCTTCTATACCTATTATCCTTAGGTTTGATCTTCTCATTGAGTCCTGGATTTCCTGTATGTTTTGGACCAGTAGCTTTTTCCGCTTTACATTATCTTTGACAGTTGAGTCAATGATTTCTATGGAATCTTCTGCTCCTGAGATTCTCTCTTCCATCTCTTGAATTCTGTTGGTGAGGCTTGTATCTACAGCTCCTTGTCTCTTCTTTTGATTTTCTATATCCAGGGTTGTTTCCATGTGTTCTTTCTTGATTGCTTCTATTTCCATTTTTAATTCCTTCAACTGTTTGATTGTGTTTTCCTGGAATTCTTTCAGGGATTTTTGCGATTCCTCTCTGTAGGCTTCTACTTGTTCTCTAAGGGAGTTCTTCATGTCTTTCTTGAAGTCCTCCAGCATCATGATCAAATATGATTTTGAAACTAGATCTTGCTTTTCTGGTGTGTTTGGATATTCCATGTTTGTTTTGATGGGAGAATTGGGCTCCGATGGTGCCATGTAGTCTTGGTTTCTGTTGCTTGGGTTCCTGCGCTTGCCTCTCGCCATCAGATTATCTCTAGTGTTACTTTGTTCTGCTATTTCTGACAGTGGCTAGACTGTCCTATAAGCCTGTGTGACAGGAGTGCTGTAGACCTGTTTTCCTCTCTTTCAGTCAGTTATGGGGACAGAGTGTTCTGCTTTCTGGTGTGTAGTTTTTCCTCTCTACAGGTCTTCAGCTATGCCTGTGGGCCTGTGTCTTGAGTTCACCAGGCAGCTTTCTTGCAGCAGAAAATTTGGTCTTGCCTGTGGTCCCGAGGCTCAGGTTCGCTCGTGGGGTGCTGCCCACGGGCTCTCTGCAGCGGCAGCAACCAGGAAGACCTGTGCCGCCCCTTCCGGGAGCTTCAGTGCACCAGGGTTCCAGATGGTCTTTGGCTTTTTCCTCTGGCGTCCGAGATGTGTGTGCAGGGAGCAGTCTCTTCTGGTTTCCCAGGCTTGTCTGCCTCTCTGAAGGTTTAGCTCTCCCTCCCACGGGATTTGGGTGCAGAGAACTGTTTATCCGGTCTGTTTCTTTCAGGTTTCTGCGGTGTCTCAGGCAGGTGTCCTGCCGCTCCTGGGCCCTCCCCCACGGGAGCCCAGAGGCCTTATACAGTTTCCTCTTGGGCCAGGGATGTGGGCAGTGGTGAGCAGAGTTGGTGGTCTCTTCCGCTCTGCAGCCTCAGGAGTGCCCACCTGACCAGGCGGTTGGGTCTCTCTCTCACCGGGTCTGGGAGCAGAGAGCTGCTGCGGGCCGGGATCCGTGGGTGTGGGACTTCCGGTAAACACAGAACGTGCCCGGTCCTAGAGAAATTCTGCTTTCCTGTGTCCCAAGCTCACCAGGCAGCTTTCTTGCAGCAGAAAATTTGGTCTTACCTGTGGTCCCGAGGCTCAGGTTCGCTCGTGGGGTGCTGCCCACGGGCTCTCTGCAGCGGCAGCAACCAGGAAGATGTGGACTTTTCTAAGTGGGCAGGAGTAGTGCTGTCTAGTTGTTGTTTGGCTTTTTCTGTGGAGATGTGACTAAATGTCTATTCATACCAGATACAGCAACGACGACATACGAAAGAAGAATGCTGCCCAAGATGGGCAGTAATCAACCCTGAGGTTTAGATGGGCTATAATCAACGCTGAGGTTTGGGGATCACTAGAGGAGCACAGGGGACTGAGGTATCACTGGAGATCCTATCCCAGCATAATGGCAGCTCAAATGTGCTCTGGTAGTGATGATTTAAAAAAAAAAGAGTCTCCCCCAGGTATTGTTAGATCTCCTGGAGGGACCCTATGGTCCTCTAAGCTTTATGCACATTCAGAGCATAGTAACTTCCATGAGCTTCTGGAGTCTTGTGATCCCCACTCTCTTCCAGAAAGGGATGTTTTCATCCAGAGAAGGCAACTACACAGCACAACATGGTTGGTCAAATTTCAATAAGTACTAAGGGTGCACTGGGGCCTTGTTCCTCATGGTACCACTTGGACTGTTGTGAGAAAGGAGTCATCGGGATGAGATATCTTCCCTCACACATTAGAATATCAATGTACTCTTGACACTAATGCTAGCAGCAGATGTTATGTACAGCTTCTACTGTGCCACACGTGTATTCTCTAACAGCATCCCTGATGACCCACTGTGGCAATGTCTATCAATATTTTCATGTCACAGGTGAAGAAACCAAGCCAAAGGATGAACTTGCTCAGGACCCCACACCTCATCGGGGTCAAGTTGAGATGGAGCCCCAGGCATTCTGACATCTGTGTAGACACTGTCCCTGCAAATGATCCCATGAGACATTTGAATGATAATGGCCCCCACAGGTTCAGACATTTGAATGCTCAGTTACTAAAGAATGCACTATTTGAGACAGATAGGAGGCGGGGTCTTGGTGAAGGAAGTGTGCCACTGGGAGTGGGCTTTGAGGTCTCAAAAGCTCATTCAAGGCCCAGTCTCTCATGTCTGCCACCGTGTTACCTGCTTTAATGACAGACCCAGCCTCTGAAACTGTAAGAAAGTTCCCAATTAAGTGCTTTCTTTTATCAAGAGTTTCTTTGCCTCTTTACAGCAATATAACAGTGACTAAGAGGTCATCTAAGGCATCATGTTAATTTCATCATCACTACCATGGCGTCTCAAATTATAGTGTTGGCGAGGTGGTGTTTGGATGTCAAAATTACAAACGCTTATTGCTGCATGGCATTTCCTCTTTCAGTCTTACTGATTGTGCCAACTTGAGTATCTGAGAGAATACAATTCAGACCTAATGATGTGTTTAACATTAGTGCCGGAGGGTCATATTTCTGGAAAAAGCCAGACAGTATGATATTAGGTGTTGCAACACATCTGCGACTGTACACGGCGTGCAGAGGAAGCGTCCATCTGTGCTCCTATAACACTTAAGAAGAGAACACAAACAGGAGATGGATAAGCTCGAGCCGGAGTCTAACTTAACTTTCCCCCATTTTTTGTTCTAGTTGCGAGAATCATTAGCGATGCTAAAAGCGGCCAAGAAAATGCGTTGTAGGATTCAAAGGTATGACTACATGCAACGTGCAGAGGTAGCTGCTGTGTTCCGATGCAGGCAGAGCAGTGTGATGCACGTGTGTAAGGCCAGGGTAACATTTCTGCTCCCAGTCACTTCACATGATTGCACAGCTGCATGGGGCAGGGGATTAACTCAGTGCTGGAGTGTATGTTTGCCTATGTAAGGCCCTGGTTTCATCCCCGTGCACCACAAAAATAAAAGGAGAAAGTAGTTATTCACGCAGTCCCTACACGTCACAACTAACCACATAACACAGCTAGAAAAATGATAGATCTCTTGAGTAGCTTGTTTTCCAAAGAATTTGCCAAATTGCCTTTTAGATGGTTATTTAGAAATCACGTGGTATTTAAAAAATTCACTCATGAGAATCATTCCTTTAAAATACTTAGGCTCGAACTTGAAAATTCCAACTTAGTCGTCACAATTGAAAAACAAGCGAGAGAAATGGAAGCGCTTGGTGAAAAACTGTTAAACACAGGAAACGACGTGGTAAGTTTAATAGGTTTCTCATTAATGCCGTCAATATGGAAGAGTTGTTGTTCTTTCTCTAGTAGTACTCCACTGGACCATGTTACCCAGAATGAAAAGGCTCATTGACAAAAGTGTTTGTTTTAATCACATTGCTACTATTTATTAGTAGAGGTGAAAGTCCTCTGGCTTTACAGAAATTGACGGAATAGATAAAAGAAATTTCGGTAGAATTTTTAATGAGAAACATTGATGGTCCTGTTTTATATAGGCATCCATTGATGGGCACACTCAATGCTTCCCACAGTTTGGTTGCTGTCAGTTGTGCTGCTTTGGATCTCTGGGTCTCTCATAAAAGTTTAAGATAACTCTTACATTCAGTGCTAGTTAGATGAAGAATTCTGACCTTGTCTTATTGCCAGTTTCTTAACGTTAGCTTCTGTACTCGTTTTGCTTTCTGTTGCTGCTCACTTGGGGAGAAGAATGTTATTTCACCTTAGATCTCCCCAGTCATACTCAGGTGCTGAGGAAGGTCAGGACAGGAACTGAAGGCAGGAACTGAAGGCAGGAACTGAAGCACATAGCTTGTTCCCCATGGCTTGCTCTGCTATGCTTTGTATGCAGCCGAGGCCCCGTGCCTAGGATTTCTGTGCCCTCAGTTGGATGGGCCCACCTATGTCAGTCAGTAGTCAAGAAAATGTCCCACATACATGCCCCCAAGCCAACCTGACTGAACTTCCTCGTTTGAGATTTCCTCTTCCCAGATGTGTCAAAGTGGCAACTAAAACTAACTGTGACAACTTTTGGGGAAAGATAACTTACAATTTCTACTCGTCATCAAGAATAGATACTAAGTCTTACAGAAGCTTTTGATTCGTGCCAGAGAATTGCCCTGCACCACCCACCCCTTTGGGTTTTAAAAAGAAAAGTTATGTCTGAAAAAATAAAAAAAGATGTGGCTTCTGAGCTGTCATGGACCTTGCAGAGTACCCTAGGAATCCTACCATTGACTGTCGTCAGTGTCTGAGCTTCCCAACCATGCGGCAGTCCATGCCCCTGAAAGGTGGATATGCCTCTGGGATGGAAATCTATCGCTGTAGAATGAAAGTTGTGTATCTGCACACCCACAGAGCAGCATCCATGTTCTCTTTCCTGGAAGCTGACCCCTGTTGCGTTTTGAGCCCCAAATTGGACCAATGAAGTGGTTGCTCTTTTTACTCATAGAGCCCAGGCTATTTTCGGTGAAGCATCTTTCTTCAGCTCAGCTTGCACGTTGATTTGCCCTCAGCATTGTGTTGTAAAGTCCCTTCTTCATCAGACTTCACCAGCCTCCCAGCCCTAACTGCCAATGTCTTGGAGCCTCCACAGGTGTCCAGTACTACCCTTTGAAGCCCCCATGGCTTCCAACTTTTGTTGTTCCCAAGGAATATCATATTTAGTTTATTTTTTAATTTTTAAAAATGATCTTATAATTTCTCACCTGAATCCACTGCATGCTCACCACTCCCACCCTCTCCCACCCTTCTTCACTCCCCTTCCTCCTCACAAATCTCCTTCTCACACTTGTCTCTTCATTTGTGTGACCCAGTGAAATTAACCAGGGCCGTCTGAGTGGGTTCAAGACTAAAGACAGTGACAACACACCCTCCAGAACTTCTTACTTAGCTCCTTTTGGGTTACAGTATTTGTGATTAAAATTTCTGAATTGATTTTATTATTTTGGGAATGATGAATTTATGAAATTACACAAGGCCATTCATGGCTGAGGATGTGACACAGTTTGCCTAGATTGTGCCAAGGTGGGCTTTCAAAACACAGCACTCCACGCCCACAGAAACCACACATTCTCACAAACATACACATACAGGGGTGTGCACACACACATGTACAGGCACACACACATACATGCTCACACACATGTACATGCACACACATGTACACACATACATGCATAGGGTGAATCACAAGTCCCTATGAGCCATATTTAGTAGATACTGAAGAAAAATATTTTGAACTCCAGTTCTGTTTTTCTTAATTGAATTGTATTTTACCAGCATGCAGAGAAAGAATGTGACATTTTTATGTACATATGTTTTTATCCATTGTTGCTAATTCTTCAAACACCAGTGCCCTTCCTGGGCCTCCTTACTTCCCTTTCCTAAGTCACATTATTTCCTCACAATTTCCCTTTTCAAAATGTATATTCCATTTCCGGTATACTTACAGTTGCTGAGCTGTGGGTGAAAACTGCAAAATTTCAGGTTCACAGAAGTTACTTACGTTCTGATTTGTAAAAGTCCACCTTTGTAATTTGTTTTAGGTGGAAGCGGCACCGGAAGGAGACCCGGTGGAGCCGAGGGAGGAGGCTGTTGCTGCACCCTGGAGTCAGATGGAGTTGATGGAGCTCACATCTGAGCTCACGAAAATGAGAATGCAAGAGGACTCTTGTAAAACGGAAGTTCAAAAATACAAGGAACTCTATCTACAAGAACTAAGAAGCAATAATGCCTTACTCTCACGTCTTCAAAATAGGTGAGGGAGAGACGGGGGAGGGGGCGGGGGGAGGAGGGGAGGAGAGGGGAGGGGAGGGGAGGGGACGGGAGAGGAGAGAGGTGCTGAGACTAAACTAAGCTCAGTGCCTGTCACTAAAGGATACTTCTCAGTGAGCAGCGTCCCTGGATCTATAGATTATGAGAGCTAAGTGGACTTTGTAATTCTGGGAGGTTACGCTAAAGCACTTCTTTGAAATGTTAATTCGGGACACTTTTTACTCCTCCATTCTTGCAGTATGTCTATTTCCAACTCAGTATTCTCACCTAGTTGATTTAATCTATTGATTTTTTAGGTGTTTATGAAACTCTTTAGTTAACATAGTTTTACTATAACTCGATTGTTTACATAAAATAAATATTAAAAGCTTTACTATTTTTGGAAGACTATAACCTCTGCATTGAACGTTCCCGTGGTATTCAGTGTCACCACTAGAGGGTGCAGCAGAGTCACTGCCCTTCAGTGTTTCTCTCTCCTCGCATTTTTGGGATACAGGAAAAGACCAACTTTGAGCCGAAGGAAGCAGAAGTCTCAGCTGGTTACAGCAATTCCTTGTTCAGTTGGGCTAAGAGTGTGTGGCAGAAAGGTCAGCTTCACCTCCTCGGTGCCTCGGCAAGGATGTGCTGAACTAATTGCCTGGGCTGCTTGTTTCAGTTTCTCGTCCTCTCTCCATCTTGGCCTCCCTGACCCAGAACTCCTCAGGGATAAAGGCTCAGTTTCTTTCACTTCGGTGCAACGAATGTACAGATAGCAGAAGCAAATGCTTGTGGGTGTCTTTGAGGGATTTTTAAAAAACATATTTTCATTAAGCCGTTGAGAATTTCATTCATAAATGCAAAGTATTTTGATCGTATTCAACTTCCATCACTAACTGCCCACCTTTACCCTGCCACCAAATTCGTGTCCTTTTTTTTTTTTTTTTTCGTTTTTAAATTCTAACCTAATGAGTAAAATTTTTGCTGCCCAAATACCCTTGGGTTTGGGGTCATCCACGATAGGGACCTTTAAGGGACAGCCTTAAAGAGAACCGATTCTCCCTCAGAAGCCATAACTGTCAAAAGCTCCTCTGGTGTGGGAGCTTGAGACCCTCTCCCCAGTTCATGCTAGGATGCTGACTGGCTTGGTCCTGTGCATGTCACCGTGAGTTCAGGATGACAGCAATCCTGTCGTGCCTAGGAGATAGCTTTCCTTAGTCTCCATCCTCCTTTGACTCTTGTGCCATGTGTTCTGTAATGTTCTTTGAGGCTCGTGGGTAGGGGTTGATAAAAGGAGTCCCATTTGTGGCTTAGCACTCCATTGGCTTATAGTCTCTACCACATTAGCCAGTTGGGAATGTCTGCATTAACCACATAGAACTTTCTCCAATGAGGTCTGAGAGTTGCACTAATCTTTACTAATTTAGAGGGCAACTTGATACCATGTTCATTTAGCAAAATAATAATAGGGGTTTCACCCCTTGGGGCCAATGAGCTCTCTAACCATTGGTTCTTGACTTTATTCATAATACCTCACATGTGTTTCCTCTTGTGAAATATACCTATATCCAGTCAGAAGGTTGGTTGGCTACCCTCCATGCTGGTCATTACTGTAGCTTGCAGGATTCAGAGCTGGGTAAGGCAGTTGATGGCTTTTCTTCCCATTCAACCTGTGTGGGTCCATGAAAGCTAGCCAGGGGGAGGAAGCTTCCTGGTCAGTAACAACTTGATTTCTCAGTACTAGTGTGAATGGGATTCTTGATTTCTTTCCCAGTCTTTTTGGCTTCAGGGTGTGGGACAACTACTGATGTTATTTTTAGAACATGCCGCATAGCTGAAAGTGATCATTAGCTTGAGACGTTCCCTGGAGGAGTCTTTGGGGGCTGCCACGTGTAGGATTATATCATCTGCAAACAGCAATACCTTGACAGCTTCCTTTCCTGTGTGTGTTCCTCTTATTTCCTCCTCGTGTCTGTTGCTCCAGCTAAGATTTCAAGCCCTATTAAACAGAAGAGACCAAAGCAGACACCCACGGCCTTGTCTCGTTTTGATCTTGGTGGGAGTCCTTCATGCTTTTGTCCCCTCACCAGGATTGTGACTCCTGATTTGCCACACTTGGCCTTTATTCTCCTTGCATATGTTTTCTTCACCCATAACCGATCAAGGATTTTTATCATAAACAGATCTTAGGTTTTGTGAAAGAACTTTAATAAGATGATCACATAGTTTCTGCCCGTGGATATACTTATGCGGCAAATTGCATTTTATTGATTTACATATGCAAAATGTGCTTTTAGTCTCTGAGCCATGTTTGCAGCCCAAGACTGGTAATGTTTGGAAGAAATGAGTCGTCTTGGTTTCTTGTGTTATTTGTGTTTTTGCCCTGGGATCTGCTCATTTCTTGTTTTTTTAATTTGTATTTTTCACTTCCTCTCTTACAGTGTTTTAGAAGAAGTTGAGTGTGTGAGAATGGCCTTCGTGTGTGGCTTATTTCATGCTTCCTGAGTAAAGTTTGGCTCTTTTAGTTGGTGGGCTTGTCAGTGGTTTGTCTACTTGGCACAAGCTAGAGTCATGTGGGGGAAACGAATCACAACTGAGAAAATGCCTCCGCTGGATTGGCTGTAGGCAAGTCTGTGGGGCATTTTCTTGATTGATGATTGATGCGGTAAAGGCCAGCCCATTGGGAGCAATGCTACCCCTGGGCAGGCGGTTCTGAGTTGTATAAGAAAGCAGGCTGAGCAAGCCATGAGGAGCAAGGCAGTAGGAACACTCCTCCATGGCCTCAGCATCCATTCCAGCCTCCAAGTTCCTGCCTTGAATTCCTGCTCTGACTTCCCTCAGGGGTGGATCATTACTTGGGATACATAAGGCGAATACACCCCGTTCTCCCAAGGTAGCTTTTGGTTATTATAGTGATCACCACAGCAACAGAAACTTAAGCAGGACAGTTGGAAACAGTTCCTCAATATCATCTATTAAATTATTTTCAAGGTTAATATTACTATTTAAACCATCACTAATGTTCAGGAGGCCAGAAGTCACTTCTCATGTTTGGACTCAACGTTGTGTTTGCATTTTGTCCAAGCAGTGTAACTGGGTCTGAATTTTGTGGCATATGAACTCTTTTGGCTCAACAGCCTTATAGGGTTGAGATGGCAACAGAATAGGAAGGAACTGGCATTAAAAGAAATAATTAGACCTAGAAATTTATCCTGTGCATATGTCTTAGTTAGGGTTTTGCTGCTATGAACAGACACCATGACCAAGGCAACTCTCATAAGAGCAACATTTCATTGGGGCTGGCTTACAGGTTCAGAGGTTCAGTCCATTATCATCAAGGCAGGAACATGGCAGCATTCAGGCAGGAAGCTAGGGCTTGGGTATTAAAGCCCACGCCCACAATGACACATCTACTCCAATAAGACCATACCTCCTAATAATGCCACTTCTTGGCCCAAGCACATACAAACCATCACAGCAAACTAACAAACATATCTGAGATAATTTTCCCAAAATGCATCTGTAGTCTGATGTACATTGGAGCATTACACACAGTAACCAAGTTAAGTGTCTGCCAACAGATTACTGGCAAAGAAAATGAGAATTGTAATGTGCTTATCTTGAAAATGGGAATTTCAACAGCAGAATAGAATTGAAGATTATGGATAGAACTGAAGATTTAAAGAGCACCATGCAAAGTAAAGTAATCTAAGGACAGAGAGAGGCAAGCACGAGTTCCACATACTTTTGGATTGTAAAGCAATTCCCCTCCAGGCAGCGTGCTTGACAGTGGCCACTGCCAGATGTGGTGTGCATCGAAGAGACACACGTGGGCTGGGAGTATAAAATCCATTAAACTGGAGAAGTAACATTTTCTTCTACTGAAATAAATTGTATATCACATTCAATCCAGCAAATACAATACACAATTCAAAGTTTCTGAGAATGTATTTCAAATGAGGTACCATAAAGATATAGAGATGGGTATCACTTCATTTAGTTTGATGAAATTATTTGACAAAAGTTTCCATGAATTATATTTCTTTTTCATTGGATATTTTTTATTTACATTTCAAATGTCCCCTTTCCGGGTTTCCCATACATAAACCCCCAGTCCTATTCCTCCTCCCCCTTCTTCTATGAGGGTGCTTCCCCATCCATCCACCCACTCCTTCCTACCTTCCCTCCCTGACATTCCCTTACACTGGATGGTCCAGCCTTGGCAGGAGCAAGGGCTTCTCCTCCCATTGGTGCCCAACAAGGTCATCCTCTGCTACATATGCAGCTGGAGCCAGGAGTCTGTCCATGTGTATGCTTTGGATGGTGGTTTAGTCCCTGGGAGCTCTGGTTGGTTGATATTGTTGTTCTTAGGGGGTTGCAAGCCCATTCAGCTCCTTCAAACTTTTCTCTAACTCCTCTAATGGGGACCGTGTTCTCAGTCCAATGGTTGGCTGTGAGCATCTGCCTCTGTATTTGTCATGCTCTGACAGAGCCTCTCAGGAAATAGCTATATCAGGTTCCTGCCAGAATGCACTTCTTGGCATCAGCAATATGGATTTGGTGGCTGTATGTATATGGGCTGGATCCCCAGGTAGGGCAGTCTCTAGATGGCCTTTCCTTCAGTCTCTGCTCCAAATTTTGTCTCTGTGTTTCCTCCCATTAATATTTTATTCCCTCGTCTAAGAAGGACTGAAGCATCCTCACTTTGGTCATCCTTCTTCTTGAACTTCATGTTGTCTGTGGATTATATCTTGGGTAATTTGAGCTTTTGGGCTAATATCTACTTATCAGTGTGGTTTTTTTTGTGGTTGGGTTACCTCACTCAGGATGATATTTACTATTTCCATTCATTTGCCTAAGAATTTCATGAAGTCATTGTTTTTAATAGCTGAGTAATACTCCATTGTGTAAATGTACCACTTTTTTTGTATCCATTCCTCTGTTGAGGGACATCTGGGTTCTTTCCAGTTTCTGGCTTTTAATGCCTCTCCTCTTTCAGTGGATTTGTCTGCAGTGTTCAGGAGAATCTAGGTTGTGGTACAGCTGTATTTGTTTATGAGGTTGGTGGTTGAGTATTTTGTGCAGCCATAGTCACTATCCAGGTGTTAGCCCCCTCTGCACGAGACTACAAAAACAGATACTTGTTAAGTCTTTTTTTATTTTATTTTTTTATTAGATATATTTCTTTATATACATTTCAAATGTTATTCCCTTTCCCGGTTTCCTGTTCATAAGCCCCCCCTCACCCCCTCCCAATCTCCCATACGGGTATTCCCCCTATTCACCTCTTTACCGCTCCCCCCGACATTCCCCTGCACTGGGGGTCTAACCTTGGCAGGACCAAGGGCTTCCCCTTCCCCTGGTGCCCCAACAAGGTTATTCTCTGCTACATATGCAGTTGAAGCCCTGGGTCAGTCCATGTATAGTGTTTGGATAGTGGTTTAGTCCCTGGAAGCTCTGGTTGGTAAGCATTGTTGTTCTTATGGGGGTTGTAAGCCCCTTCAGCTCTTTCAATCCTTCCTCTAATTCCCTCAAAGGGGGTCCTGTTCTCAGTTCAGTGGTTTGCTGCTAGCATTGACCTCTGTATTGGACATGATCTGGATGTGTCTCTCAGGAGAGGTCTAAATCTGGTCCCTTTCAGCATGCACTTTTTAGCTTCATCAATCTTATCTAGTTTTGGTGACTGTATATTTATGGGCCACATGTGGGGCAGACTCTGAATGGCCATTCCTTCAGCCTCTGCTCTAAGCTTTGCTTCCATATCCCCTCCTATGGATATTTTTGTTCCCCCTTTTAAGAAGGACTGGGAGCATCCACATTTTGGTCATCCTTCTTCTTGAGCTTCCTGTGGTCTGTGGATTGTATCTTGGGTAATTCAAGCTTTTGGGCTAATATCCACTTATCAATGAGTGCATACCACGTGCGTTTTTCTGTGATTGGGTTACCTCATTCAGGATGATATTTTCTTGTTAAGTCTTGATTGGTTTAGGGAGCAAAGGGACACAGATAAGCCAGTGTATGTTAATGTGTTAGAATTAATTAAAAGGAAGAGGGAAGAAAAGGTGGACAATGTCACAGTGACTGCAGTGACTGGTCTCAGGTCAAGTTAGATAGGAAGTAGAGGAGAGGATGCAGAGAGGAATGGGAGTAATCAAGGCAGAGGGAAAGTGGGCTGAATATAGAGTTAACTGAAGACTATACCAAGAGGGTAAAGAATGTACCCTCTCTATATACTATGATACAGGAATAAAGTAAAAAGTATAATAAATTACAATTTAAAATAATGTAATAAAGGCATAGTATAAACCAGGTCAGCCTCTAAACTTTGGGAGTAAGAAGAAAAGGCATAGAAAAAGAGTAAAGGAAAAAATGAAAAAGAACACACACACACACACACACACACACACACACATAAACATACACACATACACACATGAGCACATGAGCATATGCATACACAGAGGGTCGGGAGACATGAACAGGAGAGGACAGTGTTTGCTTGCTACAACCGACTGTACCATCCTGGTAAGACATGGCTGTAGGGGAGGGCGGAGAGCTGAGTGGAGACATGAGATATCTGGGCCCCTGGCAGCTAAGAGGGTAACAAGAGCTGTGCTGAGGAAGGAGAGCTGGGCGGAGACACGAGGAAAGGGAATCAGAAGCCTGAATAGTTTTCCTCTCCTTGGTGAACCTGCTGCTTCACTGTGTTTTCTGTCTGGTCCTGGACTGGGCTTTTTCCCAGTCCTGTTCTCTTGTGGGATCCCAGTTCTTGTTCTTGTATGTGGGGTTTTCTTGATTGCCCTATGGACTGTGGATAGTTGAGGCAGACTCCACTCAGCCACCAATGCTGCATGCCCACAGGCCTGCCTGGCTATCTGGTACCCAAAGCACTGTGTAGAGCTCTGTGGTGCTGATGGTGTCCCTGACAGCAGGAATCCTACTGTGGTATTCCTAGTCGAATATCCATTTAAGTTTCCTGGTAGGAATCTGGACTCATTGATCACACTTATAGTGGTAAGAGCAGTCCAGTGGGAGGGCAAGTTTAGGGCCCAGGGGATAGAAGGGTTTGTTGGGGCCAAGATGGAAAAGTAACTTGTGGAGTGATAGGAAACTCCCTTTCACTGTGTTTTCCAAAATCATCATCAGACAATTGTTCCTGTGTAGATTCTTGTCTTCTATCTTACCTGGAAGTCTTCAAGATTTTTTCTTTTAATCATTAAAGCATTTTGCTAAATACAAGTGTATTAGTCAGAGTTCTTTAAAGGAATACAACTGAGTGAATATATATGCACATGAACGTGCATGCACAATCACATTCACACACACAGAGGGCATGTGTTCACACACACACACACACACACACACACACACACACACGATTTAATAGATTGGTCTACAAGCTGTAGTCTGCATAGTTCAGTAATAGCAGTCTTGTATTGGAGAGGCTGAGAATCCGATATCTGCTCAGTCCATGAGACTGGATGGCTTAGCAGCCTGAGTCTGGCACTTGAGGATTCCTGGAGAGCTGCTGGCCTTTAGTCTATGTTGGAAGCCTGAAGAAATTGGTTCTAATATTGATGAAGAGTTGCTGCAACAAGTTAGATGAATTTGCCAGCAAGAGTGAGGGAAAGCAGGCAAAAAGAGAAGTTTCTGTCTTCCATGTCCTACAGTCTGGGCTGCATCAGAAAGTTCCACCTACATTTAGAGTGGGTGGGTGGACTTTCTGCTTTAAATGGTTTGATCAAGAAAGACCAGGCTGGCCTAGAACTCTCTGGATCCTTCTGCCTCTGCCTCCCAAGTATTGGGAATAAAAGCATGTACCACCACTTCTGGCTCAGGTAGTCTTAACTTTTACTGATTGTATGTATTTAGTAGTACAGCATGATATTTGAATATGTTCATATGCAATAGGATTATTATAATTATCAAGTATGCCTTTATCTTCCAGAGTAACCCTTTAAAAATGTAAATCTTTACAGGCACATTAAAAAAATCAAAGCAGATTCCTTCCACAGGCCATAGCTTTACCTGTTAAGCCACATATTGTTAATCTGTCCTATACTGTTCGATGGTTCAAAGTTTCCATTGTTGTCTTTTGAGACAAGGTTCACTCTGTAGATGAGGCTGGGCTAGAACTCACAGTCTGGCCTTAAACTCACAATCCTCCTGCTTCAGCTTTGTATGTGCTAGCATTATGGACATATGCTTCCATACCTTGCTGTGTGTCTTGAGACTGACCCTAAGCCTATAATTGTGTGCCGTCTGAATCCTGTGACAGCTTCAGAGTTAATGCACCATTTTACTCTGGTACCACCATTCTCTGAGATGCAAGTCATGCAGGAATCCTGTAGTCATTTTGGGGAACAGGAGATATACTCCACATTAACTTTTTTCCATCTGTGCAGGACTTGCAAGTGTCCAGAGCAGTCATGTTCAAATCATGAGGGGGAGATGCGGTGGAAGACATCTTCAATGGTGGCTCTTGTAGGGCCCCACCCCGAGTGCCCTCAAGTGCCATATCTAACAGGCAGCAGCATGGAGCCACAAGGAAATGTGCCCCAGCCCTCCCAATGCCCAGGAGCTAGCTGTGAATTCATGGAAAATGCTAGGGGCTGCGTGAGTTGTATAATCATATTTTCTTTGGGTTTTAACTTCTTGATATTACTCAGTGCTTAATTTGGGTGAACTCCTGAGTTACTTCGTTGACTTATGCTTTGGTAGAAGGTCACAGTAATGCACATAAGGAAAAGAGAATTAAAAACAGTAAAAACATGAATCCTAAAGTATTTTAAGAAAGATGTGCAAGTGTTTTTGCTTGAAAAAGTAACCTTCTACTAACTTCTTCCTGAAGTCTGAAGATACGGAGAAAGTGAGGCATAAACTGATAAGCTCAGTGCGTTCTTTACTCTGTGCTTTGCATCAAGAAACCAGGAGGACTAAAGAGCTACAAAAAGAGCTTGCCAAGTAAGTCTTTATTTAACCATTATTTGGCTTAATTAGAATTGAATGAAATCCTAAACACAAACTCACACCGAAAGTGCGTATTGTCATATGGACTTTAGACACTCAAAGTGCATCCTGAACAATTTTGGTTGTCAAAATATTACAGTTACTCTTCAATCATTTTTAAAACAGTAAGAATAATGCCAATTGCTCTCTTCTTCATCTACCTTGAATTTTTATTTCCATACATTTTATCATCCATGTTTACTCCCATTTAAACATGTGTATGTACAGAGTCAAAGCTAGCTAGAGGGAGAGCAGGCAACACTGGTATTTCTGGGTCTGGGTCACTTCATTCAGAATTATTATTTCCAATTTCATTCCTTTTCTTAAACATTCATTTTTTATATCAAATTCCATTGTGAATAGGTAGCACATTTTTCTTATCCAAGTGACCACTTGATGGGTATGTAGGCCCTTTCTATGCTCTAGCTGTTGTGTTTAGAGCAGAAATGCACATGGGTGAGCATGTGTGTCTGTTCTAGGATATAGGGTCTTTGGGGACTATGTGTAGCTGGAGCATATTCTAGTTCCAATGTTTTGGATCTGATGTCCATCTTGATTTCCTTAGTGCTGTACAAGTTTGTACAAGTTTGCACTCTCACCAGCAGTGAAGGAGTGGTTTCTTCCTCACATCCATGCCAGAATTTATTACCTTTTTGCCTTTTAAAAAATGTTAGCTATTCTGACCTACGTAAGATGAAATCTCGCAGTAGTTTTGATGTGTATTTCCCTGATAGCTAAGGATACTTAACATGTAAGAGATAGTTCTCAGCCATTTGCATTTCTTTGAAATCTCTCTGTTAGTTCTGTCTTGGTTGCTGTTCTATTGCTGTGAGGAGGCATCACGTACAAGGGAAGCATTTCATTGGGGCTTCCTTATTGTCTCAGTCCATTATTATTATGCTGCTGGAGCATCAGCTAAGAGCTTCATATTGATCTGAAGGCAGAGGGGAGGAGGAAGGGAGAGAGAGAGGGAGGGAAAGACAGACGAACAGCCTGGGTCTGGCATGGGCTTTGCAGACCCCCACATGGCCGTTGTTATATTTATTTGCTGAATGCTTGGTTTATTTGATGAGTGTAATCAATGGTCTCCTCCCACTTAACCTCTTGTGCATGGTCTTTATTTCATGCATTAGTCACTATTGTGTAAGTAAAGACATGGATTTTTAAAAAATGGCCATGATTCTTCACTTATTCTTTGTGGGTTTCCTTCCTCTCAAACCTTTTTTTTTTTTGTCTTACTTTCCCTCTCTATAGCAATTTCAAAGACTTTTTCTATTTGTTTTCAACTATGAATGTTCTTGAGGCCTGTGTTTTGTGCTGGCACTGTGATCAGAATGTGGCTTATAAACCTGGCTTCTAGCACCGAGCTGCGTCTTCTAATCTCCCTGATGTGTTTTCATGTATATTGTCTTCTTTTGCTAGAATGTATTCTGTAGTTACCAAGGCATAGTTTTATAGATATTTTGAAAACATTATATAGAACTATTCCTAGCTTCTTTGCCTCGGCTACTAACTTCTGGATTATAGCTAATATTTAATATTAAGTTAAAGTATATGTTAACATGCTGAAATTGATACTAATCATTATAGAATTTCATATATAGTTATAATATCAACCATTTGTCTGCCATGCATATCAATTGTTCTGGCTAGTCTTCATACATGAACCTTACACAAGCTAAGAGGATTGAAGCTCAATTAAAAAAAAATGCTATTATAAGATCCAGTTGTAGCAGATAAGCCTGCAGGGCATTTTCTTAATTAGTGATTGATGAGAGAGGACCCAGGTCATTGTGGGTGGTGCCATCCCTGAGCTGGTAATCCTGTGTTCTATAGAAAGCAGACTGAGCAAGCCGGGAGGAGCAAGCCAGTAAGAGAACCTGCTCATGGCCTCTTCATCAGCTTCTGCCTCCAGGTTCCTGCCCTGTTTGAGTTCCTGTCTTGTCTTCCCTGATGGACAGTGATTCAGGATACACATGCAAAATTAATCCTTTCCTCCCCGAGTTGCTTTTGTTCATAGTGTTTCATTACATCAGTAGCAATCCTAAGACATCAGTTATCTATGACTATAATATAAGCCTAGTGGTTTCACATAAAGTTACTGTGAGACAGGATTATGATGTACAGATGTTTCCTACATATGATAGGGTATACTAATCTTAAAAAGCTCCACCACCACCACCACCACCACCAACAACAACAACAACAACAGAAACCCTTTGCTTTTTTGCAGAATGAAGAAGATCTTTAACATGGCCCCCCGGGAAGGACATGGGCATGAAGGCCGAGGACATAGTTTTCATGAGGTTTCAAAAGTCAGCCGAGCCAAAATGGGTGTTCCAGTTGCCATGCTAAGACTCGAGGTGATCAAGTGGGATCAAAATCACTTAACCTTGGGAGAAATAAATTTCTGCAAACTTCCAACAGCCCATGGAGATTGAACATGACATCAAGGAAATATGGGATTGATTTCCTCATCTTAAAAGTGACTTACGGATAGATGTAAACAGCACACACCATGACAGTGCTCAGATTTGCCAGTAGGAAATCACTGGCTTATAGCCAACACGCCATGAGTGAAACCACACAAATTACAGAATCTAGTCGCTGTTGGTACATGCATAATCACACTATCCTCACCTTCTCCCTTTTTCATATTCCCCAATTTGAGGGGAAAATCTGGACACATTGGCCTCACTGTAAGAATTTACAGTAGTGGGGTTGGGGATTTAGCTCAGTGGGAGACCGCTTGCCTAGGAAGCGCAAGGCCCTGGGTTCGGTCCCCAGCTCTGAAAAAAAGAACCAAAAAAAAAAAAAAAAAGAATTTACAGTAGCAGGGTGCTGTGCATAACCTTCCATGTAGCCGTAGGGTACTTTGTGGATTCTCATCAGCCCTTCTGATGGTGTTCAGTCAGCACCCTCCCGTTGTGTCCCAGGATCACCAACTTCCGTGGTTGGTTAAGTAGCTCTCTTACTGAGACTTTTACAAACCAATCTTTCCCCCTTTCCTCTTAGATCACTCAGTTTAATGGCTTCAGAGATTTATTTCCTTTCTGAGTCTGTGGTTTGGGGAAACTTTGGAGACAGCTTATCTGTTATGCCTCTCAGCTGAGGTGGGGCAGCTTGATGCCTGGGGTACGGGGTGATCTCTAGCTGCTGTGGATCCTGCTTGCTGCTCTCCTCGGCTGGGGAGGCAGCTCCGACTCGTGTACTGGAAGACTTGGTCTGCTGGAATGTCACTTGAGGTGGCAGTTGGAACCCTTTCCCCACCCCACACTGGAACCCCTGGTGTAGCTCTGTGGCTTAGTGACCTCACACGGTAGCGTGGTGCCCCGGGGCAGCATTCTGGGACAGTTTTCTAACTTATGTTGGAAGTTGCATGTAATCCCTTTATCAGACTCTGTCACCCTTCTCTGTGGGATGGCCTGCCCAAAGCTAGCACACTCTGTTCTTTGTGTGCAACAGCTTACGTCTCCTTCTCGAAAGTGCCAGTACCTGCTACTGTTCAGTTGTCAGACTTTGTGCTAACTTGAAGCAAACTTGAAACACCAGGTCGTATCAGCAGTATCAGGTCCCAGTGTGCCTGAGATCAGATGCGATTCCTAGAGAACTGCCCTTCAAAACAACTTCTCTGTGTGTGGGCACCTCAAAGCTCAGGTGGCAAAGCTGTCACCCAGACACTACATTCTCCTAACCTGTCACACAAATATTTTTTAAACTGCTTTGTTTATGATTAATCCAAGTGAACATGGATTAATCTCTTCTGCTGTTTCTTCATTTCTCCTAAGAGATGGTCTCTGGGTTTCACTGGAATTTGTGACACTATAAGAATCCACTTTTGCAAATCTTTCTGAGATAAAAAACCTCTTGCCTTGGAATGTCCAGGGCACTGTACCCAAGCAATGCCTCTAAAGCTTTTGTAACTTTATGGCTACAAAACTTCATGGGAACTACGGTACCAGTTTACACATTTCTGAAGTCTTAACACGGTCCTAGTCAAGGCTGGTCCGGCACACCACATGTTTTCAGCAATAGCCTGGATTTGACGTCATCTCAAAAGATGTTTTAGAATTCTGTGGTGATGTTACTTGTGTGGTGGTTGCAGATGGGAAGTGAGTGTTTAGAGCCAGTGTATGCTACTGTCAGCATGTGCTGGCTCCGTTAGGCTTCTTCTCCCCTTACTTCTCACGTTCGTTTCACTCCTGGCTGCCCGTAGCCGAGTCCCTGCCCTGCCAGACTTCATGATCACTTCCACTGGCCTCGAAACCCTCATCACCTCTGGTTTTTCTAGGCCTCGGGACTATCATTCTCGTAACTCGTTCTTAAGTTACACTGTTCACTATTAAATTTTTCGATTACCTTTTATACGTTTTTAGATTGTCATATTACATGAATGCTCACACAAGTGTAAACCAGAGCTGAGGTTGTGGCTGGGCGGGAGAGAGCTTCCTAGCATGTGCCATGAGCTGCTTCCAAATCACAGCGATCCACATGCACCGTACACACACCGAGGATAAATTAAAATTGTTTATAATTTTTTTAAATGTATTTTATTTTTAAAACTTATGTGTGAAAAACTAAAACAAAAAATGCTGTCATAAAATTTGGAGGCAAATTGATGGAACTAGAAAAGCATGACCTGAGGTAACCCAGATCCCGAAAGACAGACATACTGTGTACTCACTTATAAGTAGGTATTAGCTATTAAAAATAGTCAGACCCAGAAAGGCTAAATAACAAGAAAGACTGTAGGGGGTGACTCCTGGATATTCCTGGAAGAGAATTCAACTGGTGAACTGAAGGTGGGTAGAGATGTGACCAAAAGGGACCAGGTAGGGGACAGAAGGATGAATGGAAGGGCATTTGAGGGGCAATTAGGTCCCCTAGTAAAGGGAAAACTTCCAGGAATCTATGAGAGTTATACCAGTGAGGATTCCTAGTAATGGAGGATGGAGAACCTGAACCAGCCATCTCCTAGAACCAGGCAAGACTTATAGTGCTGAAACTGGAACACCACCCAGAAAAAAAAATTGACTTACAACCCTGGCCTAGCCCAATCACAAGGTATGAGAGAGACCACAGCAGACACTGTTTGGATGGACAGGAACTGGAAGCTGGATAGTCCAGAGATCTATGGCAGAACTAAACAGAACTGGCCAAACGGGGAGTGTCAATGAAATTATTGCTAATATTCTACTCTAGTCATAGACTGGACACTATCCAATTATATTTTAAAAGGCTTCATCTAGCAACTGATAGGAAAGGATGCAAAGGCCCGCAGTCAAACATTAAGCAGTGAGGAAAGAAAGGAAGGATTATAGGGGACAGATGGGTTAAGATAACACAAGAACATGGCCCACAGAACTAACTACTTAGGGCTCATAAGAGCTTAGAGAAAATGAGGTGGCTGTCACAGAACCAACATGGGCCTGTGCCAGGGCCACTGAATATGAAATGGTTGTTTAGCTTGGGATTTTTATGGGACTCTGAAGAGTGGGAGTGGGATGTCTCTTATTCTTAAGACCCTTTTCCTTTTACTGAGTTGCTTCATCCAGCCTCGGTATGAGGATTTGTGCCTAGACTTATTGCATCTTGTTATTCGGTGTTCAATTGCTATCCCTGGGAAGTTTGGTGCTTTCTGAATGGAAACACAGGACAAGTGGATCTGGGGAATTAGGGTTTGATTCCTGCAACCCACATGGTAAAAGAAAATCACTCTCATAAGTTATCCTTTGATTTAGACAAATGTGCCATGGCAGAAGCACACTACTTCTCACATATGCAAAAGAAATGTCAATAAAAAAATTAAAAGTTAAAAAAGAACTTATGTGTGTGTCTGAGTGTAGGTATGTGCATGTGAGGGATGGTGCCCACTGAGGCCAGAAGGGAGTGTTGTTTCCTCTGGAGTCAGACTTTACAGGAGTTATGAACTGCTTGACCAAGTGCTGGGGACTGAATGGTCCTCTAGGACAGCAGCAAATGCCCCTAACCACTGAGCCATCTCTCTAGTCCCCGTGAATAGAAACACTATAAGAGTTGTTACTGACTTCATATATTCAAGACTACAGAATTCTTTTTTTGAATGCATTTAAATAGTTCTCTGAGTTACTGATGCAAAATGCATATTCAACACAGCACAGGTCATTGGATCCTGATTTGATTTGATTTTACGATTTATTTTTTTATTTGGATCCTGACTTTGAATGACACACCACTTTCGTCTGTCTCAGGGAGAAGCGGCAGCTGCAGACAACTTAGTGTGTGCTCGCGAGACTCCACGTGCTTCCTTCCTAACCCAGATGGAGCTTGAAATGAAAAGGATCGAATCTGCTATCGCCGAAGTGAACACCCAGGAATGCTTGGTTAAAAAAGAGCTGGACGTAATTAAGCAGCTGTACCGAGGAGAGTTAGAACACATAGACAGCGTGTCATTGGAGCAGACCGTGTAAATGGAGGGGAGCCACGGCAGGAGGACCCTGGGCCTCACCGCGGAAGCACAGTCGCAGAGAACCCAGCTCATGATCATTGTAAACCGCTAGAGTAACGGAACAGTGTAAATCTGGAAAATATGTTGATAAATGAGCGTCCTCTAAAATGCTAGTCCAGGACAGTGTTTCTTCCTCCATTTTTCATGACATATGGCATTTCCTACTTTAATATTCTTACATAGTTGATTTAATAGATCTGATCTTTAATTTTTTATGAACGTCTCTAGATAGCGATTTGTATTATTATAAGTTAAATAATTATAGCTTAATTTGTAGAGTTCCCATAAATATTAACATCAAAAGTTTAACTGTTGGGAAGAGTATAGCTTAAACCCAAACCTTCAAGCGCTCCTGACACTCACTGTGGGCCCATTCTGGCATGGGCAATCTAACGTTCTTGTGATGTTCATTGTTACCACTAGAGGGAGTAGGCAGAGGGGCTGCCATTTGGAGTCTCTCCCAAAACGCATTGTTGGAATACAGGGAAGGACCAACAGAGGAGCTGAAGTACCAGAACTTCCAGGGTAGTTAGAATAATTCCTCGTTCAGTGTGGGCAAGAGTGTGTGGTCAACAGAAAGGGCAGCCCCACCTCGCTGTCTTGGTGAGGATGTGCAAATAGCCCTAGAACTAGTCACTACACTGGACCTCAAGTTCTTGTTGTTCAGGATGATTCCTGAGTTCCAAACACTTCTGGCCTATGAGTAGATAAACAGATAAAGAGAACTAATACTAATAATTTTCCTTGGAGAGTTTTCAAAACACCTGGAGCTTAGTTTAATAAATACAGATATTGTTGGAAATTTTCCTTTTTAGTTCTATTTAAATAGATGCTTTCTAAAGTGATGCTTTAATAATTTATACGTAATGAAATACACACTATAAACAGATTAGCATACCTTCACCTTAGAAAGTTACCTTCTCAGTACAAGTATATCTTTGTTATTATTGAGTTAGTCCTTGGACATCTTGATACCATGCATATTACTACATTCTGGTTACTCTATCTCTCTTATTTCCCTCTTGCCCCATCAAGCTCCTCTCTCCCCTACTTGCCCCTTTCTGTGTTTGTTTTGCAGTGAGGCCCCGTGGGACTCTCCTTCTGCAAACCCAGTGCAAGCATCTGCAGGTGTTGAAAGTCCACAGCCACAATGGCTGTCCTATCCAGAAGACATTTGGCAGCCTTTTTGGCTGCCTTTTCTTTCTGCCTTCTGTTTTGTGGTGTTCCCCGAGCTTTGAAGGGGAACAGCATGCTTGTCTTGCTTAGGCCTGAGCACCCCAGCATCCCTTTCTCAGCCCTGTAGGGATTAGTGTTCCCAGTGACACACCAAGGGGTCGTCTCTATACACCCTCCACAGGCCAAGGGTTCCTCCTGATATGTTCCACTCTCCTTTCACTCTGGACTGCCCCCCTCAGAAACATATATATCTCTTCAGAATGATTGTAAACTACAGAAGTTCACAGTGAATGTGTTCTGGTAAGTTTTTGTGTTAAAACATTACTCAGTGAGAAACTTCATTTGCAGCAGTTAAGAAAATGTTCATTTGGGGTTGGGGATTTAGCTCAGTGGTAGAGCGCTTGCCTAGCAACCGCAAGGCCCTGGGTTCGGTCCCCAGCTCTGAAAAAAAAGAAAAGAAAAAAAAAAGAAAATGTTCATTTATCTTAAAACTGAGAATAAGATACCCAGGTTTTGATGCTCACAACCTCACAGCTCTATTCAAAGCAGAAAGGTAGCAAACCTTGAGGCCTCCGTGAGGGGTGGCTCTAAATTACACTGCTCTGACAGAGCCCTGCCTTCAACTCTCTTCCACTAGAAATGTTTGTAAGAGTTTGGGGCTCAGTGGAAAATTCCTGCCAAGAGAAAACCCCAGATGATATCAACTGCAAATTCATGGCAGCTAGAGTGAGGCTAGAGACATTTCCAAGTGGGCTTAACATTTTTCCTCTGAGTTTCAACTTTCTGGTATGATTCTTAATTTTTAAAAAATATTTCTAAAAAATTATTGAAATAGTGACCTGTTTAATCAACTGTGCTTTGCTGGGTATGGTCACAATAATGGGCATTAATTACACAAGAAAACAAACTTTGTAATTTACTAAAATGGCCATGTACCTTTTTTTTTAAATCATTTTTGTCTCTTGAACTATTTCTTTTTTTTTCTTTTTTTTTTCTGAGCTGGGGACCGAACCCAGGGCCTTGCGCTTGCTAGGCAAGTGCTCTACCACTGAGCTAAATCCCCAACCCCTATATCTTTTTTTAAAAATTACATATATTTCTTTACTTACATTTCAAATGTTATTCCCTTTCCTGGTTTCCTATCCATATCCCCCCCCCATCCTCTCCCCCTCCCCCATAGGGGTATTCCCCCATCCATGCCCTTTATTGCACCCCCCCCATATTCCCCTACATTGGGGGTCCAACCTTGTCAGGACCAAGGGCTTCCCCTTCCACTGGTGCCCCAACAATTCTCTGCCACATATGCAGTTGAAGCCCTGAGTCAGTCCATGTATAGTCTTTCAGTAGTGGTTTAGTCACTGAAAGCTCTGGTTGGTTGGCATTATTGTTCTTATGGGGTTGCAAGCTTCTTCAACTCTTTCAATCCTTCCACTAATTCCCCCTAAGGGGGTCCTGTTCTCAGTCAGTGGTTTGCTGCTAGCATTGACCTCTGTATTGGACACACTCTGGATGTGTCTCTCAGGAGAGATCTATATCTGGTCCCTTTCCGCATGCATTTTTTAGCTTCATCAATCTTATCTAGTTTTGGTGGCTGTATATATATATATGGGCCACATGTGGGGCAGATTCTGAATGGCCATTCCTTGAGTCACTGCTCTAAACTTTGCTTCCATATTCCCCTCCCATGGATATTTTTACCCCCTTTTAAGAAAGAGTGGGAGCATCCGCATTTTGGTCATCCTTCTTCTTGAGCTTCCTATGGTTTGTGGATTGCATCTGAGGTAGTTCCAACTTTTGGGCTAATATTCACTTATCAATGAGTGCATACCATGTGTTTTTCTGTGATTGGGTTACCTCACTCAGGATGATATTTTCTAGTTCAATCCATTTGCCTACGAATTTCATGAAGTCATTGTTTTTGATAGCCGAGTAGTACTCCATTGTGTAGATGTACTACATTTTTTTGAAGCCATTGCTCTGTTGAAGGGCATCTGGATTCTTTACAGCTTCTGGCTATTATAAATAAGGCTGCTATGAACATAGTGGAGCATGTGTCTCTGTTGTATGTTGGAACATCTTTCGGGTATATGCTCAAGAGAGGTATAGCTGGGTCCTCAGGTAGTAGAATGCCTAATTTTCTGAGGAACCTCCAGACTGATTTCCAGAGTGGTTGTACCAGTCTGCAATCCCACCAACAATGGAGGAGTGTTCCTCTTTCTCCACATCCTCGCCAGCATCTGTTGTCCCCTGAGTTTTTGATCTTAGCCATTCTGACTGGTGTGAGGTGAAATCTCAGGGTTGTTTTGATTTGCATTTCCCTTATGACTAAGGATGTTCAACATTTCTTTAGGTGCTTTTTGGCCATTCAATAATCCTCAGCTGAGAATGTTTTGTTTCGCTCTATATTCCATTTTTTAAATAGGATTATTTGGCTCTCTGTAGTCTCACTTCTTGAGTTCTTTGTATATTTTGGATATTAGCCTTCTATCAGATGTAGGATTGGTAAAGATCTTTTCCCAATCTGTTGGTTGACATTTTGTCCTAATGACAGTGTCTTTTGCCTTACAGAAGCTGAGATGTACCTTTCTTAAGTTGATTCAATAAGTGTGCTTCAAAGTTTTGAATCTGGACTGCTTCATGCATATAGAGAAAGAACCATCAGTGGCCTCTGCAGGGAATCAAATAGGGTACAAATATAAAATGCCCCAAAGCTCCCACCAGAGAAATCAGAGACTCTGTTGTTATGATGGTTCTATCTTTATTATTTAAGGGTCCATGATTACCAAAGAATGATAGCCTGGACTCAAGTAGTATATAAACACAACTATGAAGACCCCACATGAGCTCACAGGCAGGAATTAAAGCACATTAGGGGGATTGTGGGGAGGGGGTAGGTGATCTCTATCTTAATCTGTTGGGTCATTCCAGAACCATTGCTGTGGAATGGGGGACTGGAAACTGTTGTTGAGGAAGTCTGGAAACTGCTCTTGTCCCATTGTCCTTGTCTCAGGCCAGGTGGAGGGACAGCTTCTGAGGCCTGGACTTGCCTGGACTTGCCCCATTCTTGGAAACAGAGATTTAGGCCTAGTCTCCTGAACTGCCAATTTGAAGCCTGTCATGTAAGAGGCCAAACTTACTCCATCTTGGAAACAGCCTCCATCTTAAAAGAAAAAAAAAAGAAAGAAAAGAAAAGAGGCCCAGAGAACTTGACCCACAGCTGAACCCAACTGCAACCAAGAACCAGGAAGGACCCCAGGGCTTTTCCTTGGCCACAGTTACTCCCTAGCTACTTCCTAGCAACAGTTAGTCAAGTTCAGTCTGATTGTTTCAGATGTACTTTAGACCATTTGTAATTGTATACGGTTCCACCCACCTGTCAGCATACAATAGTCATCCTATTAGATGCTGGCCATGCTGGACACTCCTCCCTCAGCCCTCCCTGGCTTGCCATTTCCTATAAAACCTCGTCCCAATGAGAGTTCCGGGTTGCTGCACCAAACTGTCCATGGGTTGGCTGTGAGTAAGCCCATAGAGGCCTGGAGGGCATGGCCAATGAATTTCCCTTCCCAGACACTCATCCCTGCAAAAGGTATTTAATCTGTGGCCCACCCTGAGAAATGGGGTATGGTTTTACTCATCCACTTTCTGCCATGACAATAAACACCTTAAAACCATGGGCTATCTCTTTTCATTGGGATATGCAGTAGGGAGCCATGGAGAAGGCCTTTGCCTACAGAGCTGCTGTCTAATCTCCAGTAGAAGGACTCTCTGCACTTCCAGACATGGCCCCACCAAGCCAAAGACTCCCACAAGGGAATAGTTGGAGCTCTTCTTTTTTTCCCCATCAACCCAGGCTAGATCCAGTCCCACAGGCCCTCAATCTGTTCTTAGCTCTTCTGCAGCATCTAGAGGTGCCTGGGTATCTGGGCATGGGGATCCCTGAGCCAACTATGGCTGTCCCAAGCCTCAGACTGTGCTTCCCCACCCCACTGGAATGGTGTCCTGTGGCTTCCCTATACAGCCTGACACAGTATGAGGTAAGTGCAGTCAAACTCCCCACATCCTGGCTCACCAAGAGGGAGATCCCTGTAGCAAAGTGGACATGGGACCCACAACTTTGCTGAAGTGTGATGGTGCACACTGGTTCAGAATCACACGTGGCTTTATTTCTGTGCCTGGGACTTTTATGTTTGGAAAGCACAGATGGCACTAAGCAGAGGGTAGAGACCCTAGATCCTTGTGTTTTTATTGCAGGACATTATCCTTGTATTAGGCTGCAGGCTAGCTCCTGGAGTAACTGACAAACTGTCCCCAGAACAGGGCATGTACTACAGGACCTGGACCTACTCACAAGCCTGAGTCAGGATAGACATATAATGCTGGAGGTTAAGTAAGGGTCAGAATATAAACAAAGTGGTGGTTCATGAAACAGGACCTAAAGAAGAGTAGGTGCCATGGGTTGATGTCCGAGCAGCTGTCTTCAGAGAGTTCCTCTCCAGGGGAGCATGCAGAGAAGGTTGCCATGCTCTCCTCTAGCAGACTGATCAGATTTGGGGGTGTTTACATCATGCCTATTCTTACAACTTATCTGTCACCATGGACTGAATTCATGGTAAAATGGGACTTGCTGAAAAGCACACTCCTGTCTTGGGTGTGCCCATGCTGAGGGAGAGATTGCAGGGACAGGAGCGATGTGAGCCCGTCCTGCTAGGCCTGATTGTTTTGTATACACTGTATCCCACTTTTCTTGCTTGCACGCATTAATTTCTGGAGGCTTGTCTTTCTGCATTGTCTCATTCTGAACTCTTCTGTTGCAGGAGCACAAGAGCCCAAACTGCTTCTGGTGGTGTGGAGAGGGAACTGGAGTCCTCTCCATAATTCTTGTGCTCGGTCTCACAGATTCCAAGCTCCTGCCTGGCCATTGGGAATCTGGGGGTCTCAAGAGGGAGGAGTAAAGCCAGACTCAGCCTTTCTCCTGGCATGCTATGAGTTTGGACATAGGGAAAGGGAAGTTTGGGAGGTAAGAGCTGTTCTGGCTGAGCATTCTGTGATAGATGTCACTTGGGATATAGCATTCTTGTGTATAGGTTGTTGACTAGTAACTAACAAAAACAAGGAGGCTCTTTGAAAAGTGGTGGGTGCTTTATTTGGGAGCATGTTAGGGAGAGGAGACTGCGTAGAGGTTGTCTACTTGGGGACGCATGAAGGGTGGCCATTAAACCCTGCTCTCAGCTGCTCTGTGAACTGTGGTGCCACTTATCAAATGCTGACTATTGCTGTCTCCGAGTTGGTGTCAAAGGCTTTGTCTTCAGATCCCCAAATGCCCTAGTTTTCCTTAACTGTCATGGGAAGAGGAGAGGCCTCAACTTGCCTGTCCCTCATTCTCATGAGCAGAGGCCAGGGAAGTTCAGCTGGGAGGCGGCAGTGGAGCCCAGCTATAAGCCATGCTCTCCTGGGCTGCCATGGATCCCTGCTGTAAGCTGTGCCCTCCTGGGTTGCATGGAGCCTCACTGTAAGCTGTGGTGTCCTTCTGGGTTTCACAGATGTCTCTGCTGGAACCTCCTCCAGAACTCTAGGGGCTGAGCTTGGGACAGGCCTGCAGAAGAGAATTTGCTCTCCAGGCTCAGAGAGATCAAGGCATGTCAACAAGAACAGAAAGAACATGCATGCATACAGTGAAAGTGACAGAGGGCTATGTTGTCATCCTTCCCTCTTCATGGTCTAGCCCAGGTTACCAGTTGTCTTCAGGACTCAGGAAGTAGAGACCATCCTGCATTATCAGATCTAAACTTGTAGCAACATTTTCCTGGTCCAGCTCTTTGCTAAATGCACTGGTGCTCTCATTCTGAACACAGATACTGAACTCTGCAGGTTCAGTATCAATGATGTAGACATCTTTTTTCATGAAATGAAATATGAAGAGGCTTGAATTTTATTAGTGTAGGGGTCCCTACCCTCATCCTCAGGGAATCCTATTTGTCCTCTGGACATGAAAGCTAGCATAGCTCTGGGGGGGAACCCTAGCTCTCTTCACTCATTGGTCAGGCTCCACAGGTCAGTCCGGGGCAAGAGCTTCGATAGTCTGGAAGAGTCTGGTCTTCCTTCCTATGTTAAATGTATCAAAAGAAACCAGGTCCAGAGCAGGGCAAAGATTCACTCTCACGTAGCAGACTCCTCTGACTCCTGACTTCCTGGTCTAAAAGCATGATTGTGGATTCCAAACCAACATTCAGTGCTGCTAATGCCGGGAGTGCCAGGGCACCAGGAGGCTCTGCTCTTACAATGTTGCAAAATTCTGGGATACAACAACATCCTGGTGCACTGCTTCCAGTTCCATTTTTCCTGATCCAACCCAAGCTTCTGGACATTAGCAAAGAGTGCATATGATACCCACCACTCAATTATAGAGAAAGGTAAGGAGAATATGGTCTCCTAATAACACCCCCCCCCAACATACACACATTTGAGGCCTACCCTCTGCTCTGACAGAAGGTATTCTGAGACTGGTGTTTTAGAAATCCCACACTCTGAGCCCCTGGCTGATAGCCAGACCTGTGAGAGAGTCTTTCCTCACAGTCGGTAGGCTCCTCTTTCCCTGGAAAAGAGTTCTATGTATGGATCTTGTAGACTCCTAAATTTGAGGGGTCAGCCTACTGGAAGCAGTCTTAGATTACTTTGTGTGAACCCAGGTTTATAAGCAGGATATCAGAAAATCCTGCGGACATAATGACTGTTCCCGCTGCTTTTGATAGTGCATACACATTAACTCTAGTGTGTGCCCAGGCCTAAGGGCCATCCAGAAAGGTAAGCCAGCCTGAAGGGAGCTCCAAATGCATCCAACAACAGGAATGGAATGTTTGAACTCTTGCCTGGTTACTGTTATTGCATCTTGGCATCTTGACAGATGCAGTGTTTGTGTGTGTGTCACATGCACACATGCACACATGCACACACGCACACACGTGTTTTGTTCCTATCCAGCACTCTTCTCAGAAGACAATATGTCTGCTGTCTTCAGTGACTCTGGTGGTGAGTCTTTCTGGCCTGCTTTGTCCTGTTCAATTTTTTGTGTTTTGTTCTTTTTTAAAAATGTCATTGTTTCAAGATGCACTACTTTCCCCCAAACAGGAAGGGTCACAAAGAGTTAGAGGGACAGTAGCCAAAGATGGCAATGAGGTTTAGACCTGGTGCTGACAGAAGAAAGATGTGAGTAAGGCTGTGTGAGCTGGTGTACCATGCATGCATGACAGGTAGGAGCTGAGACACCAAGTCACTTTCAGTCCCTCAGATAAGGATGCTGGGACTGATCTCACATATTCATCCTCAATGATTTTGTATACTTGTTTAAGGACATTTATTTATAGATGTGACACAGGCTGGCCTAAACTCTCTAAGTATTTGAACATGACCTTAAAAACGTGGACATCTGTTCATCCTGTCTCCTCTGAGAACTGGGATTACAGGCATGTGCCACCAAGCCTGGCATGTGTGGAAAACGGAATGGAACAAAAATGGCTCTGAAATCTTGCTTCCTCCTGTTGAGGGCTGTAAGAAAGTATCTTTTTTATCTTCAATCATCTGACTGCTGAGTTCCTTATCTTTCAAACAATTGGAAAGCTCACATTTAATTGCAAGTGGTGGCTGGGAAAAATAGTGCTTGCCCTCTGAAATCCTATCACTTGAGAGGTGGATGGAGAATGATCAGGAGTTCAAGGCCAACTTCAGCCAGATAACAGACTAGAGGCAACTCTGGGCTATACGAAATTCTTCTTGAACAAAACAAAAGAGATACCAAGGTGTGGCCACTTTGCAAGTCAGCATGGAGAACTCTCAAAAAGCTAAAAAATAAATCCACAGATGACAAAGCCATACCACCCATCGATATACTTCCAAAAGAATGAAATCACACTTCCCAGAAACTTGGTCTGTTAAGTTCATTGTCCGCTCCCCCATCTGGGGGCGTCTACTGATGTAGTCAAAACAAGGAACACATCCACTATGGTGCTATCCAGCTGTTAAAAAGAATGGAATCACGACAGTTCAGGTGAATGGATGGAAACAACCCATGTGATCCTGAGGTGACTCAGATCCAGAGGGAAATCACTGCATGTTCTCAGTTGTTTTTGGATTCTTCTTCTAAACTTTCAGCTGTGAGGACACCAAGTGGAGTAACCCCAGAAAAATACAAAGTGTCTGGGAGGTGAGGGTTGGTGGTGATGAGGATAGTAGGATACAGGTGCCATTAATGGGGAAACATCAAGAAATATGGAGGTGATTATGATATTTTCTGGGAATGAGGGAAGGAGGGAAATGCTGAGGGAGAACAACAACAAAGATGATAGAAAAAGACAGAAAAACATTATTTTATGTTTATATAATGATACATAAATAACTATGTGGAAGCAGGGACAGTACCCACCTCCCAGCATGCACCATATACACATATTCTGTAAACTCCCAGATGTCATGGTCCTTATTGCTACTCAGCACAGCAGGGCTCGGGCCACAGGCTCTCCACAGCATCCTCCCTTGACTTTGGCCAACTAACACAAGCCCTGAGTTCTCTACAAACTCCCTGTGGATGAGGCTCTAGAATTTAAGGGTGACTATGAATTTTGTGTACTGAAGAGCAATGCTATTACTTGTGACCTGAGCAAGGGGAGCTATAGGCAGTGGCAGGGCCTGGGTATGCAGCGAGTAAGCTTTGTTGATAGTGACATCACTTCTTCAGCCAGCACCTGGGTGTTCTCACCTTAAGCTTCATGCACAACATAAGCCCACTGAAGTTGCCGAAGAGGTGTCGAGGGGAATCTTGGGGTTGCTGGTCACTCAGTTAAAGTTGAGGTCGTTCCTGGTGCACAAGCAAGTAACCCTGGTAGACACCATGATTCTTTCCACCCTGCCGTGGCTCCATAAAAGGTCTAGGGCCTTTCTTTCTCCAGGCTCCACAGTACCAATGGCTGGTTCCTCATCTGCATTAAGCAGCCTCGGTCCATGGAAGTCTCGAGATGAAGCTTCAGTTTGATGGTAGGAAGCTTGCAGAGAGCAAATCTACAATGGATACCCCATGGAAAGAGGAAGGTTCAAAGGAAAAGAAGCAAAACCTTCATGCTGAGTGAAAGAGGGAAAAAGGCCACCTTCTAAGCTCCTGAGGGGATGGGTAAGTGTGATCCTTCCCTGGCTGCCCAGCCCACGGTTCACTCTTCTGCCCAACTTTGTGTTGAATGAGTTTAAGTGCAACCACTTGCACTCCCATAAGGTGACCCTCTCTGTGGCACTGCTCCCCTATTTTGGCAGCACATTAGGAAGGATGGCTGTACGCAGTGTTAGTCGAGTACTGCTTCCATCAAGAGCTTTCCAGATCACAGTGGGCTGCAACCTCATCACTGGAATATTCCAGAAACTATAGAAATTGAGGAAGAATGCCATAGACAGTGTTCTCCTCTCTGCAATCAACAATAGCTCCAATCCTGGGTATGGGTCTTCCAAGTGGGGAGAGATTGCTTTTCTGATGAGTCTAGATTTGCATGTGGTCTATGAGTCATATACATGACAGACAGTGGAGCCTGAATTCACAGAAACTCAAGGCTTTTGTGAGAGTCCCTTGTCTGGGAGGGGCCTTCCAAAATGTGGGCAAAGCCTTCAGTCGAGCAAAGATCATCAAGCGAACATCTCTGGCAGGTACAGGACTGCTATACTGACTGTGGTGGTATGAATAGGATTCGCCCTCATGGATTCATGTGTTTTTTTTTTTTTATTTATTTTTTTTTATTAACTTGAGTATTTCTTATATACATTTTGAGTGTTATTCCCTTTCCCGGTTTCCGGGCAAACATCCCCCTCCCCCCTCCCCTTCTTTATGGGTGTTCCCCTCCCAACCCTCCCCCCATTGCCGCCCTCCCCCCAACAGTCTAGTTCACTGGGGATTCAGTCTTAGCAGGACCCAGGGCTTCCCCTTCCACTGGTGCTCTTACTAGGATATTCATTGCTACCTATGGGGTCAGAGTCCAGGGTCAGTCCATGTATAGTCTTTAGGTAGTGGCTTAGTCCCTGGAAGCTCTGGTTGCTTGGCATTGTTGTACTTTTGGGGTCTCGAGCCCCTTCAAGCTCTTCCAGTTCTTTCTCTGATTCCTTCAATAGGGGACCTATTCTCAGTTCAGTGGTTTGCTGCTGGCATTCGCCTCTGTATTTGCAGTATTCTGGCTGTGTCTCTCAGGAGCGATCTACATCCAGCTCCTGTCGGTCTGCACTTCTTTGCTTCATCCATCTTGTCTAATTGGGTGGCTGTATATGTATGGGCCACATGTGGGGCAGGCTCTGAATGGGTGTTCCTTCTGTCTCTGTTTTAATCTTTGCCTCTCCCTTCCCTGCCAAGGGTATTCTTTTTCCTCATTTAAAGAAGGAGTGAAGCATTCACATTTTGATCATCTGTCTTGAGTTTCGTTTGTTCTAGGGATCTAGTGTAATTCAAGCATTTGGGCTAATAGCCACTTATCAATGAGTGCATACCATATATGTCTTTCTGTGATTGGGTTAGCTCACTCAGGATGATGTTTTCCAGTTCCAACCATTTGCCTACGAATTTCATAAACTCGTTGTTTTTGATAGCTGAGTAATATTCCATTGTGTAGATGTACCACATTTTCTGTATCCATTCCTCTGTTGAAGGGCATCTGGGTTCTTTCCATTTTCTGGCTATTATAAATAAGGCTGCGATGAACATAGTGGAGCACGTGTCTCTTTTATATATTGAGGCATCTTTTGGGTATATGCCCAAGAGAGGTATAGCTGGATCCTCAGGCAGTTCAATGTCCAATTTTCTGAGGAACCTCCAGACTGATTTCCAGAATGGTTTTACCAGTCTGCAATCCCACCAACAATGGAGGAGTGTTCCTCTTTCTCCACATCCTCGCCAGCATCTGCTGTCACCTGAGTTTTTGATCTTAGCCAATCGCACTGGTGTGAGGTGAAATCTCAGGGTTGTTTTGATTTGCATTTCCCTTATGACTAAAGATGTTGAACATTTCTTTAGGTGTTTCTCAGCCATTCGGCATTCCTCAGCTGTGAATTCTTTGTTTAGCTCTGAACCCCATTTTTTAATAGGGTTATTTGTTTCCCTGCGGTCTAACTTCTTGAGTTCTTTGTATATTTTGGATATAAGGCCTCTATCTGTTGTAGGATTGGTAAAGATCTTTTCCCAATCTGTTGGTTGCCGTTTTGTCCAAACCACAGTGTCCTTTGCCTTACAGAAGCTTTGCAGTTTTATGAGATCCCATTTGTCGATTCTTGATCTTAGAGCATAAGCCATTGGTGTTTTGTTCAGGAAATTTTTTCCAGTGCCCATGTGTTCCAGATGCTTCCCTAGTTTTTCTTCTATTAGTTTGAGTGTGTCTGGTTTGATGTGGAGGTCCTTGATCCACTTGGACTGAAGCTTTGTACAGGGTGATAAGCATGGATCGATCTGCATTCTTCTACATGTTGCCCTCCAGTTGAACCAGCACCATTTGCTGAAAATGCTATCTTTTTTCCATTGGATGGTTTTGGCTCCTTTGTCAAAAATCAAGTGACCATAGGTGTGTGGGTTCATTTCTGGGTCTTCAATTCTATTCCATTGGTCTATCTGTCTGTCTCTGTACCAATACCATGCAGTTTTTATCACTATTGCTCTGTAATACTGCTTGAGTTCAGGGATAGTGATTCCCCCTGAAGTCCTTTTATTGTTGAGGATAGCTTTAGCTATCCTGGGTTTTTTGTTATTCCAGATGAATTTGCAAATTGTTCTGTCTAACTCTTTGAAGAATTGGATTGGTATTTTGATGGGGATTGCATTGAATCCGTAGATTGCTTTTGGTAAAATGGCCATTTTTACTATATTAATCCTGCCAATCCATGAGCATGGGAGATCTTTCCATCTTCTGAGGTCTTCTTCAATTTCTTTCCTCAGTGTCTTGAAGTTCTTATTGTACAGATCTTTTACTTGCTTGGTTAAAGTCACACCGAGGTACTTTATATTATTTGGGTCTATTATGAAGGGTGTCGTTTCCCTAATTTCTTTCTCGGCTTGTTTCTCTTTTGTATAGAGGAAGGCAACTGATTTATTTGAGTTAATTTTATACCCAGCCACTTTGCTGAAGTTGTTTATCAGCTTTAGTAGTTCTCTGGTGGAACTTTTGGGATCACTTAAATATACTATCATGTCATCTGCAAATAGTGATATTTTGACCTCTTCTTTTCCGATCTGTATCCCCTTGATCTCCTTTTGTTGTCTGATTGCTCTGGCTAGAACTTCAAGAACTATATTGAATAAGTAGGGAGAGAGTGGGCAGCCTTGTCTAGTCCCTGATTTTAGTGGGATTGCTTCAAGTTTCTCTCCATTTAGTTTAATGTTAGCAACTGGTTTGCTGTATATGGCTTTTACTATGTTTAGGTATGGGCCTTGAATTCCTATTCTTTCCAGGACTTTTATCATGAAGGGGTGTTGAATTTTGTCAAATGCTTTCTCAGCATCTAATGAAATGATCATGTGGTTCTGTTCTTTCAGTTTGTTTATATAATGGATCACGTTGATGGTTTTCCGTATATTAAACCATCCCTGCATGCCTGGGATGAAGCCTACTTGGTCATGGTGGATGATTGTTTTGATGTGCTCTTGGATTCGGTTTGCCAGAATTTTGTTGAGTATTTTTGCGTCGATATTCATAAGGGAAATTGGTCTGAAGTTCTCTTTCTTTGTTGTGTCTTTGTGTGGTTTAGGTATAAGAGTAATTGTGGCTTCGTAGATGGTATTCAGTAGTGATCCATCTGTTTCAATTTTGTGGAATAGTTTGGATAATATTGGTATGAGGTCTTCTATGAAGGTTTAATAGAATTCTGCACTAAACCCGTCTGGACCTGGGCTCTTTTTGGTTGGGAGACCTTTAATGACTGCTTCTATTTCCTTAGGAGTTATGGGGCTGTTTAACTGGTTTATCTGTTCCTAATTTAACTTCGGTACCTGGTATCTGTCTAGGAAATTGTCCATTTCCTGAAGATTTTCAAGTTTTGTTGGATATAGGTTTTTATAGTAAGATCTGATGATTTTTTGAATTTCCTCTGAATCTGTAGTTATGTCTCCCTTTTCATTTCTGATTTTGTTAATTTGGACGCATTCTCTGTGTCCTCTCGTTAGTCTGGCTAAGGGTTTATCTATCTTGTTGATTTTCTCAAAGAACCAACTTTTGGTTCTGTTGATTCTTTCTATGGTCCTTTTGTTTCTACTTGGTTGATTTCAGCTCTGAGTTTGATTATTTCCTGCCTTCTACTCCTCCTGGGTGTATTTGCTTCTTTTTGTTCTAGAGCTTTTAGGTGTGCTGTCAAGCTGCTGACATATGCTCTTTCCTGTTTCTTTCTGCAGGCACTCAGCGCTATGAGTTTTCCTCTTAGCACAGCTTTCATTGTGTCCCATAAGTTTGGGTATGTTGTATCTTCATTTTCATTAAATTCTAAAAAGTTTTTAATTTCTTTCTTTATTTCTTCCTTGACCAGGTTATCATTGAGTAGAGCATTGTTCAATTTCCAAGTATATGTGGGCATTCTTCCTTGATTGTTATTGAAGACCAGTTTTAGGCCGTAGTGGTCCGATAGCACGCATGGGATTATTTCTATCTTTCTGTACCTGTTGAGGCCCGTTTTTTGACCAATTATATGGTTAATTTTGGAGAAAGTACCATGAGGAGCTGAGAAGAAGGTATATCCTTTTGCTTTAGGATAGAATGTTCTATAAATATCCGTTAAGTCCATTTGGCTCATGACTTCTCTTATTCTGTCTACATCTCTGTTTAATTTCTGTTTCCATGATCTGTCCATTGATGAGAGTGGGGTGTTGAAATCTCCCACTATTATTGTGTGAGGTGCAATGTGTGTTTTGAACTTTAGTAAGGTTTCTTTTACATATGTAGATGCCCTTGTATTTGGGGCATAGATATTTAGGATTGAGAGTTCATCTTGGTGGATTTTTCCTTTGATGAATATGAAGTGTCCTTCCTTATCTTTTTTGATGACTTTTAATTGAAAATTGATTTTATTTGATATTAGAATGGCTACTCCAGCTTGCTTCTTCTGACCATTTGCTTGGAAAATTGATTTCCAGCCTTTCACTCTGAGGTAATGTCTGTCTTTGTCTCTGAGGTGTGTTTCCTGTAGGCAGCAGAATGCAGGGTCCTCATTGCGTATCCAGTTTGTTAATCTATGTCTTTTTATTGGGGAGTTGAGGCCATTGTTGTTGAGAGATATTAAGGAATAGTGATTATTGCTTCCCATTATATTCATATTTGGATGTGAGGTTATGTTTGTGTGCTTTCATTCTCTTTGTTTTGTTGCCTAGACGATTAGTTTCTTGCTTCTTCTAGGGTATAGCTTGTATCCTTATGTTGGGCTTTACCATTTATTATCCTTTGTAGTGCTGGATTTGTAGAAAGATATTGTGTAAATTTGGTTTTGTTATGGAATATCTTGGTTTCTCCATCTATGTTAATTGAGAGTTTTGCAGGATACAGTAACCTGGGCTGGCATTTGTGTTCTCTTAGGGTCTGTATGACATCAGTCCAGGATCTTCTGGCCTTCATAGTTTCTGGCGAGAAGTCTGGTGTGATTCTGATAGGTCTGCCTTTATATGTTACTTGACCTTTTTCTCTTACTACTTTTAATATTCTTTCTTTATTTTGTGCGTTTTGTGTTTTGACTATTATGTGACGGGAGGTGTTTCTTTTCTGGTCCAATCTATTTGGAGTTCTGTAGGCTTCTTTTATGCCTATGGGTATCTCTTTTTTTAGGTTAGGGAAATTTTCTTCTATGATTTTGTTGAAGATATTTACTGGTCCTTTGAGCTGGGAGTCTTCACTCTCTTCTATACCTATTATCCTTAGGTTTGATCTTCTCATTGAGTCCTGGATTTCCTGTATGTTTTGGACCAGTAGCTTTTTCTGCTTTACATTATCTTTGACAGTTGAGTCAATGATTTCTATGGAATCTTCTGCTCCTGAGATTCTCTCTTCCATCTCTTGTATTCTATTGGTGATGCTTGTATCTACAGCTCCTTGTCTCTTCTTTTGGTTTTCTATATCCAGGGTTGTTTCCATGTGTTCTTTCTTGATTGCTTCTATTTCCATTTTTAATTCCTTCAACTGTTTGATTGTGTTTTCCTGGAATTCTTTCAGGGATTTTTGCGATTCTTTCAGGGATTTTTGCGATTCCTCTCTGTAGGCTTCTACTTGTTTATTAATGTTTTCCTGTGTTTCCCTAAGGGAGTTCTTCACGTCTTTCTTGAAGTCCTCCAGCATCATGATCAAATATGATTTTGAAACTAGATCTTGCTTTTCTGGTGTGTTTGGATATTCCATGTTAGTTTTGGTGGGAGAATTGGGCTCCGATGATGCCATGTAGTCTTGGTTTCTGTTGCTTGGGTTCCTGCGCTTGCCTCTCCCCACCAGATTATCTCTAGTGTTACTTTGTTCTGCTATTTCTGACAGTGGCTAGACTGTCCTATAAGCCTGTGTGTCAGGAGTGCTGTAGACCTGTTTTCCTCTCTTTCAGTCAGTTATTGGGACAGAGTGTTCTGCTTTCGGGCGTGTAGTGTTTCCTCTCTACAGGTCTTCAGCTGTTCCTGTAGGCCTGTGTCTTGAGTTCACCAGGCAGCTTTCTTGCAGCAGAAAAGTTGGTCTTACCTGTGGTCCCGAGGCTCAAGTTCGCTCGTGGGGTGCTGCCCACGGGCTCTCTGCAGCGGCAGCAACCAGGAAGACCTGTGCCACCCCTTTCGGGAGCTTCAGTGCACCAGGGTTCCAGATGGTCTTTGGCTTTTTCCTCTGGCGTCCGAGATGTGTGTGCAGAGAGCAGTCTCTTCTGGTTTCCCAGGCTTGTCTGCCTCTTTGATGGTTTAGCTCTCCCTCCCATGGGATTTGGGTGCAGAGAACTGTTTATCTGGTCTGTTTCCTTCAGGTTCCGGCGGTGTCTCGTCTTTATTTTTAATAGCAGAATAGTACTCCATTGTGTAAATGTACCACATATTTTAATCCATTTTTCAGTTGAGGGACAGGTAAAAAAAAAGCTGTATGAATATAGTTGAGCAAGTGTCCATGTGGTATGTGGGGCATATTTTAGGTACATACCCAGGAGAGCTGGGTAGAACTTTACCCAAATTTCTGAGAAACTGCCAAATTGATTTTCAGAGTGGTTGTACAAGTTTGGATTCCCACCAGCAATGGAAGAATGTTCTCCATATTTGTCTCTTTGTTTCTCATTTATTGATTTCAACCCTGAGTTTGATTACTTTCTACTGGTTACTCATCTTGGGTGTGTTTCATTCTTTTTGTTCTATATCTTTCAGGTGTTCTTTTGAGTTGTGATCAGAAGAGATCTCCAATTCCTTTGTCAAGGCACTTAGTGCTATAACCTTTCCTCTTAGCACTGCTTTCATTTTGTGCCATAAGTTTAACTATGTTGTGCCTTTATTTTCATTGAATCCTTAAAAGTCTTTAATTTCTTCTTTCCTGACCCAGTGTCATTCAGTAGAGACTTATTCAGCCTTGTAGGCTTTCTGTCATTTCTGTTGTTGATATTCAGTCTTATTTCATGACGGCTTAATAAGATACAAAAAGCTATTTCAATTTCGTTTTACCTATTAAAGCTTGCTTTGTGACCTACTATATGGCCAATTTTGGAGTGGGTTCCCTGAGATTCTGAGAAGAAGGTCTATTCTTTTGTGTTTGGATGAAATGTTCTGTAGATATCCGTTAGATCCATTTGATTATAATGTTGTTAATTTCATTATTTCTCTGTTTAGTTTCTGTTTCCATTGGTGAGAGTTGGGTGTTGAAGTCTCCCACTATTAATGTGTGTAGTCTGATGTATGATTTAAGCATTAGCAATGTTTCTTTTATGATTGTGTGTCCCCTTTCATTTCAAGCATATATGTTCAGAATTGAGAAGTTACCTTTGTAGATTTTTCTTTTGATGAGTATGAAGAATACTTCCCTATCTCTTTTTATTATTTTTATTGAAATTCTATCCTATTAGATATTAAAGTAACTATTCCAGCTTATTTCTTGGATCTGTTTGCTTGGAGAACTTTTGTTGAGCCCTTTACTCTTTGGTAATGACTATCTTTGTTGCTGAGGTGTTTTTGGTACACCTGAGTGGTAGATCCTCTTTTTACATCTTTTCTGTTAGCTTGGGTATTGTTTATTGGTGAATTGAGTCCAAGTATATTGAGACATCATAATCACCAACCAGCATCTGTTAATTCCTGTTATTTTGATATCGGTGGTGGTAGTGTGTGTGTGTGTGTGTGTGTGTGTGTGTGTGTGTGTGTGTGTGTATGTGTGTGTTTGCTAACCTTCCTTTGGTTTCTTTTGTGGTCTTATATATTATCTGTATTTTTCTCCTTGCTTTAACTTGTTTTTCTAGTATCTTCTGTGGGGCTGGATTTGTGGATAAATATTGTTTAACTTTGGTCTTGTCATGGAATATCTTGTTTTCTCCATCTATGGTAATTGAAAGTTTTCCTGGGTGTAGTATTATTCATTTTGTCTCTGTTACAATTGTTTCTTCCCTCAATCTTTATTATTTCTTGCCATATACTGCTTGTAGGGGTGGCAACATGCTTTATTTATTAATGCCTTAGGATGCATCATGAGGTCATTTGTTTGAGATTGTGCTGAATATTTTGTTTTTAGCATTGTTTTGTTTGTTTTAATGTAAGCACACAATGCACACAGTGTCAGACATGGGCTCATTCTCATGGCATGGGTATGGCCAAGGGGGGGGTGTCTGGCAAAGCATGACAACTAGCAGTGTATGCCAATCGACTAGTGGGATGGGTGTCCACTAAGGCCTCATACCTAGCATTGTATGTTCAACAGTGTCCTGAAAGGGAAGTGATTCAGCAAGGCCTGGGTCCTAAAAGGTAAATGTAGAGGTGTCTGGGGATGGTCCTCAGTACCTATAAATAGCAGTGCATGTTTGCAAGTTTACGGACATCCAGTAGGGAGGAACAACAACCAGTGCATTTTGATCTGCAGCAATAAGAGAAGAGAAGTCCAGCAGGGCCTAGTTCTTAGAAGTATATTTGGGGATTTGATGGCAGAAAGGTGGGACAACTAGCAAGCTCTGATATAAAACAATGTATAAGAGATACAACCTGAGGCTGGGTGGGCTCAGGGCTGTATATGTTTCCCTGAGACATTTTCCTACTAGTTGATTCTGACCTTGGGGACCCTGGGAACCTAGTGCCAACACCCTCTTCCAAACTAGGCCTGTGGTTTGCCAAAGCCACCATGAACTTGTCAAGGTTTCTCTGTGATCCAAGCAGGGGGCTGTCTTTCTTTGTAATGAAGGGAAGGGTGTTTTAAATTTGATCTATTCACTACCAAACTTTCAAGCAAGAAATTTCACACGACCCAGTGTGTGTCAATCAAATATTACTACAAATAAACTATCAATTTGTTTTAAAACAGTGCTGTATGCCTATTGTTTTACTATTTGTTAAAGATGAAAACCATTTTCACACAAATGAAAGGCATATCCTTACTCGTTTTACATCAATCACTAAACCTTGGGTGAATGGCTGACATACCATAGCCTTGATACCTACAAGTTTCCAGATGGTGAAGATATGAGGGTATCCAGTCAGGGTCTGATGCTGTGTCAGGCATCAAGGAGGTTTCAAGCAAAGCTCGTACTTATTAGTATATATGAGGTGGCAATGGGGACGGGGTGGGCTATTAGGTTGGATAGTAATAGGTGCCTGATATCTAGCATTGTATGTGAGTTGTCACTTGAAGAGTTTGTCTAGGAGGCCTTACACCTCTAAGTTTAGGAGGGAGGGCAACACTGCTAAGTCTAGATAGCATAGCCCAGGGAACAGCAATTTATTTTAGGTGTCAGTGTTGCAGGGACCATGCTCAAGAGGGGTAGCGTCCAGTAGGGAAAGATAACAATGTATGAAGGGTTAAAGAGATTTCAGGGCGTAACGGTGTGTATGTGGTAACAGAGATAAGGGAGAGGTATCCAGGAGGACCTGATTCCTAGCAGCTTTGTGGAGTGTGTGTGTGTGTGTGTGTGTGTGTGTGTGTGTGTGTGCAAGTGCTAACTGAATACATAACGAGCACCTGGAATGTGACAGAAAACTACCACCACTGGCTAATGCCTAAGAATGAATATTCAATAGGGATGGAGGTGCAACAGGACCTGATACCAAGTAATGTATTTGAGTCTGCAGAGCCCAGGGAAGGTGAGCACAGCAGGGTCTGCTAAAAACATGTGGTTTTGACATCAGCAGAGGGGGGTATCTTGCCATTTCTGATATCTAACAGTATATGTGGTATAAGAGGTCTACATGGCCTGATACCTGGATGTGTGTACACTGCACTGTGTGTCCAACAGGGCATGATGCCTCGTGGTCTATGTGGGGTGGCAGAGGAGGCTCTGATAACTAGCAGTGCATGTGAAATGGTAGCCTGGGGGTGTTGTCAATCAAAGCCTGATATCTCTAAGTTTCAATGGAAGGATGGCAGGAAGGAGTCCAGCGTGGCTTAAATACCAGTGTTGTTTGGGTGACAAAATAACACCAAACACAATATGTGAGGTACAGAAAAAGGGGGTAGGCCTGTGGGTTCTGGCACATAGCTGTGTATGGAGGGCTCCAACAGGACCTCATACTTATACCTAGGAGTTTGTTTGCTGGACATCATGGAGGGGGTTGCCCAGCAGGGGATGAATTCTAGCAGGAGTGGCAGTGATGGAGTATGCTAGAGGGACTGACACCCACCTGGGTTTGTGTTGGGGTGGCATTTTTGTACACAGTGTGAAGGTTATCCTTGTGCTTCCTCATTTGCCTAAGGCATTCTCTGATTTTCTTTAATAAAGAGCTGCAGGACTATACCTGGGCAAAATAGGGAAGGTGGGACTTCTGGACAGAAATAGGAACTGTGGGAAGAATTCAGATATGGAAAGTCGCCAGCCAGACATGGAGGAAGTTGGATGTACTGAGAGGTAATGGGACAGGTGGCAAGTGTGGATTAGAATAAATGGGCTACTTAGGTTACACACACTTCTTCTGAGGTAGCGAGCTAAGGCCTCAGGTATAATTAATGAATATAGGTCTTTGTCATTATTCAGAAGCTGGCAGATCAAGAAAGCACTAGTTCAGTGAAGTAATTCAGTCAGCAGCCGTGAGTGCAGGCTGGGGTTGGGGTGACACAGCACCTGGTATATAACTCAGCATTTGGAGTTCCTCAAAAGGGAAGTTGTTATTAATAAGACCTGATATCAAGCAGTGCCTGCAGGCTGGGTAGAAAGACAGAGGGCCTGATACCTAGAGGTTTATGAGGTAGTGAGGTGAGTAATACTACTTAATAGCCAGCATTTTATGTGGGATGCACAGGTGTCCAGCTGGCCCTGATACTTGTTGCCCTCAACCACCCTAAATACCACATATACAGGCTCTCCCGGATGCCCTCACACTGCCACTGTTTTACTGCATTGCTAGAAGTTAGTGTCTAAGTGTTGGAGCCTGAAATCTAAAGGTTAGTATGTGGTACTCACATGAAGTACTCATTAGAGTTTGATCAATCACCAGGCTTCTGGGTGCCCATAGTTGTGTGTGTAACATGAGGAGGCTTGAACCTGGGAGACCCTGAAAGGGACAGTAGGCATTTCATCTGATTCTCAGGAAACCAGGCCAGTCACTGCCTCCAGTCCTCCATAGATTAGTGGCTATTAGTCATGTAAGGGCAACGCCCCAAGCCTGTTCACAGGTAAAGGATGTGATCAGTGGACTCAAGAGAGATCTCCATTATAATGAGCTACCTAAAGGCCTGGAGGCTTAGCCAATGAATTTCCCTTCTCAGACACACCTCCCTGCAAAAGGTATTTAATCTCAGGCCCATTCTGTGAAGTGGGTACGGTTTTACTCATCCGCTTTCCATCGTGACAATAAATGCCTTAAAACCAAGGACTGTCACTTTTCATCGGAATCTCCTTAGGAGCCACAGAGAAGGCCTTCGCCTACAGAGCTGAAGGGAAATTCATTGGCTAAGCCCTCATCAGCCCTCCACCCCACATACCCACACAAATACACACACACACACACACACACACACACACACACACACACACACACTGACAAATATTCAAAGCAAGTTTTCTCTTCCTGGAGGTTAGTAGTGGGGATAGGCTGAGGGAGATCTGAAAGGGTCAAGGAAGGCAGCATATTCCCATTTTAACCTGTCAAAGTGTGGTTTGGTCATGGCAGAAGGATTAAATCTTCCACACCGATTAGCAACAGGAACAATAACAACACTGTCTGGTAGCTTGACAACACAGTAGCTATAGAGGTCTGGGAGTCAGTAAACCACCAACTGATGTAATTCAGGAATTTCTGCTTTCAGGGTCAAACCCAGGCTACCCCTAAGTGCTACTCTGCTGAAAGGTAACCCCAGGCCCCAAATACAAATACGCACACACCAATGCCCCATGGACACGCACCTCCCTTAGGTTCCTTGGGTCAAACTGGCAATCTGCTGGCTCTAGTGGGAGGTGAGGCAGCAGTGGGAGCCATGGGTGGCTTTGGTAGATTCTATGGGCAGGTTTCTGTGACAGAGGCATGTAACTTTCTAGCTCACTTAGTTATTTATGTCATTAAAAAAAGTGAGACAGGCGATTCACCAGTGACCATCTAAAATCTCCAAGGTCCTGAAGGAATGGGAAAGATGCTGAGAACCCAGTGAGGCTGTTATTAATTTTTACGCATAACCACAAGATGGCGCCAACTTTCCAACTTAATCATTTTGACACTTCGTTTTTCATTTTCCACAGGATTATCTGTCGGATGGTTTAATTAGTCTTCCCTGGGATATAGACATGTAGATTACAGCCATTTATCTCACAAATAAATCAGAGTGATGCACTCAAAACCAGAGATAGGCAAATTTTGAGGCTTTCCCCCGCCATACAATTCATCAGGTTAATTTTATTTGTTTATTAATTTTATTTGGCAGTTCTCAGCCAGCCAGTGAGCAAAGGCAGCAGTTCCTCTTATCGTAGTCTTCCTCCAATTTTTCAAGTGTTTGTGAGTTCTAATTCCAAGATCAACGACCACCTTGGGTTGTTTCTAATTACCCTTGAATTTCTTTTTCTTCATTATTCCATAAACAGAATTCAGATTTTTGTATCTACAAAACAAAAATTGGCTGACTGTTCTCTGATCACATTGCAATGTTGGTTTTAAAGAGACTTGAGATTGGTTAAATCCTGCTGTGTGCAAGTCTCAGCCTCAAGATCCAAACCCCTGCTGAGTTTGGGCTGGGGCCTGGAATCAGAGAGATGGCTTTGAATTAAACATGTCTGCTATTTTTCCTCTGTGTTAATTTACAAGCATTAGAACATCTGCTCAAATGACTTAGAAGATGAAGTTTTTTTTTTTTCACTCAGATGCAAAGGTCCACACATATCCTGGCATCTGGCAGAATTGGGCTCTGGCCTTGATACCGTTATGGATTGATGATCTTTCCCTGTGCTCTCCTCTCCCTCTCCCACTGCCTTGGCTTTGTGTTCAAGCACTCATTAGATCTTCCAGGACTTCAAAGCTCTTTCTTCCAGGCCAGCAAATGACCGAAGGAGTTCTAATCTTTGAGGAGACCAATTACCATCTCCAGGGGATCCGGCAACTACTCAGATGCACACCCCTGAGCCCAGCTCCTGGGCCAGGAGGATGTACGGCTGGTTGGCCCACGCCTGTGTGGCTTGGTATACCCTTGGAAGTGGTGAGAGAGTTTACCAAGCACATAGGGTTGGAGTAAGGAGTACTCTCCAAGTTAAAATGGAGTGGGTGTGGGCATGGTTTGAAAACTGGAGTGTCAAGGAGCTGTTTATAATTCTAAAAATACTATTTTAGTATTTTAAAGCTTTGGAAAGTGGCAAAGCTAGCAGACTTACTGCTGATTGCACCATCATCACGGAATGTTGACTTGGGGAGAACACGGGTAATGCTCTCGAGCTGGACGTCACTGTTGGGGACCCTCCGGTGTTTCTCCTCCATGCTCAGCATTGACAGCACAGCTCTCCAGTTCTTCATCAACATCACCTAGTGTTTGAAAACCTTCTCACACTCCGGCATCAACAACGTTGTGCCTCCTGTAACGGAAGTGCTTAATATTGCCTACCGAGCTTTCAGCACTTTAAGTCACAGAATAACTTAATGATATTGATTAATTACAGGTCTGCCAATTATGAGGAATTCAATGTGTGGATGTCTTTCTCGGCTCTGTGACTAATGCCTACCCGTCACTAGATACTTGTAAAAAGGATGTCTGCATGGCAGAAATCTGACTCTTAGGACACAGGAGGAGCACATTGGTGTTTCCCTTACTTTGAAAACTTGTCCTGATTCTGACCAAGACTTCTGACCTACTTACCCGATCCATGCTCTAAATGTAATCCCACTGGCGACAGGTATGACCAGTTTTGTAGCCTGTGGCAGGACAGTACCAAGTGTATTGTCTTGGGACTTCTCAAGCTTCAGGGATCATCTACCTTCTAGAGCTTCTGCCCCTTTTTAAATGACACTGGGGACAGCATTCACTGCTCACAAAGATAATTAGATGAGAGGAGATAGGGAACTGCAGGAAACTGAGATTCTAGTTAACCGTAAGTGCGAAGAGGCCCATGTGTGCTTCAGAGAACAGACAACTCGCTCACGTGAAGAAGAACTGGCTGTCACAGGAGGCAAATGCTCATTTGTGTGATGGTTTGTATGTGCTTGGTCCAGGGAGTGGCACTATGAGGAGGTTTGGCCTTGTTGGAGTAGGTGTGTCACTGTGGGTGTTGGCTTAAAACCTTCATCCTAGCTGCCTAGACATCAGTATTCTGCTAGCAGCCTTCAGAAGAAGATGTAGAACTCTCAGCTCCTCCTGCACCATGCCTGTCTGGATGCTGCCATGTTCCTGCCTTGATGATAATGGGCTGAACCTCTGGATCTGTAAACCAGGCCCAATTAAATGTTGTCCTTTATAAGACTTGGTTATGGTGTCTGATCACAGCAGTAAAACCCTAACCAAGACAATTTACAATTTGTAACACATTTGATGAGACAATGTGCAATGTCAAATAACATCTAAAGTTTATCAAAAAGGGTCTGGGAGGGGTTGGGGATTTAGCTCAGTGGTAGAGCGCTTGCCTAGGAAGCGCAAGGCCCTGGGTTCGGTCCCCAGCTCCGAAAAAAAAAAAAAAGGGTCTGGGAAGGAGATTCATGGCCTAAATATGTGCATGGGTCCTAGTCATTCATGCAGATATTAGTCTACTTGAGTATGCTCACAAAGGCAGTGAACAGCACATAGAAAACTCATATGTGTGTGTGTGTGTGTGTGTGTGTGTGTGTGTGTGTGTGTGTGTGTGTGTGTGTGATATAGAGTTATATAGACAGACAGACTGACAGAGGAACATTACCAGCAAACAAGTGGACAGTGTAAATGGAGTGATATAAAAGAATAAAATATAAGGTGATTTTGGCTAGGCATTTCTTGCCTAAGGGCAAAGCTATGAGTTCACTGAGCCCTATAGACAAAGTGAGAAGGCCAGTCAGTGAAGAAGGCTAGTCAGTGAAGAGCTAGACTTAGAGTTGTGTTTTAAGGATAATAGATGGAAAACTCCAACACAAGGAGAGAAACTATGCCATACAGAAAGCAAGAATATAATCTCCTTGCAATGAAACCAAAAGAGAGACACACAAACATAATTCCACCTCTAACAACAAATAACGACAATCACTATTCCTTAGTATCTCTCAACATCAACGGACTCAATTCCCCAATAAAAAGACATAGACTAACAGACTGGGAAATGGTTGAAATGAGGGAAGAAGGAACTGAGTTGTATTCATTAGCATGTTCAAGGCAGGGGCTGAACTGTAGGGGACTCTTGCAAACAACTCAGCTTTGGTGTCACTTTGCATCCATATCTTGGCTTAGCAACTTCCTGGGGCCTTGAAGATGAGGGCAGGGTTGTGGTTGCGGCTGCTGTGGTGTGGTCCTGTGTTAATGGGTGGTTGGTCTTTACATGTTGCTGTTCTGGACTTGACTCTCACTAACTCCAGTCTCACAAGGTGAGTTGTGTCCTGCAAGCAAGACCCTCATGATGTTGTTGGTGCTCATGATGCCGAGGACTCTCAGAGCTCTGGGCCAGCGAATAAGGACATCTGCTCCCAAGCCTGAGCGGCCTGGGTTCCATCCCCAAGACACACATGGTAGGAGAGAACCAACTCCTATAAAAACGCAGGTCGAACGTACCATGGGGAGCAAGGCGGTTAGCAGTGACTCCTTCATGGCTCCGTTTCGGTTCCTGGCTCCAGGATCCCACCCTGACTTCCGTCCATGATAGACTATAATGAGGATGTGTCAAGGAAATAAAACCTCTGTCCCCCAAGCTGTGGGTGGTCATGGTTTTCACAGCATAGAAACCATGAGTGAGACACTATCTTATGTGCCGTACCAAACCCCCTGCCAGAACTTTAAAGCAACAGTAGTTTTCACTCTTTCACTTCTAGAAATCTGAAATCAGCCGCACCAGAAAAATAAGAAATCAAGATTCCGGCTAGACTGCATTCCTTTCAGGTACGCTCTAGGGACTGGCTGCATTCCTAGGCTCTGGGCCTATTTCTTTGTTCTAAAAAGTAAAATCTTTCTTGGGTCCATTTACTTGAATTTTTTCCCCTCCCTTCCCTCTCTATTTTGAGAAATTTTGTAATTACATGGGTACACATGTTTTAGCTTCAGTTCTTTTGCCAGGACAAATAACTCCATAAAAGTAACATCAGAGGATAAATCACTTACCTTGCTCACAATTCCATCCTATTCCTGCACTAGTTCAGGGACGTCAAAGCAGAAATGTAAACACTTCTGTCTTAGTCAGTGTTCATCACTGAGAAGAAACACCATGACCAGGGCAACATATAAAGGAAAGCATTTAATTGGGGCTTGATTACAGTTTCAGAGGTTTAGTTCATTATCAACATGGTGGGAGGTGTGGTGACACGCAGGCAGACACGGAGAAAGAACTGAGAGTTCTACATCCGGATTCACAGGCAGCAGAAGAGAGAGACTCCGGGACTAGCTTGAGCTTTGGAAAGCTAAAAGCCTACCCTCAGTGACACACCTCCTCCAACAAGGCCACACCTCCTGATCTCTGTCAAGTAGCACCCAGAACTAACCACTCAGCATTCAAATAAATGAGTCTATGGGGACCATTCCTATTTAAAGCGCCTATTGCTGTAGGATAAAAGTACAAAGGAAGAATTTCCTAAATGTCACTTGACCCCAAGGCAAAACCAGGGCTAAAAAACAAAAAACAAAAAACCCAATCCCTGAACTTGCCACAGAATCCCATCAGTACCTGAGCAAACAACAACAAACCCAAACAAACAAACAAACAAACAAAACCCCACCAATCCCAGAACTCACCCAAGCTCAAGAAACAAAATTCCAGCAGTCTTCACCCTAGAAATCTCCACTGTGGGGCTGCAGACAGTGAAAGATACCCTGATTCCTGGTCGGATGAGGTCGAATCCCTGGGAGACCCTAAAAGGGACATTCCCAGTCTCCCAGAATACCGGGGCTGCGGTAGCTGCGGCCCCACCCCCACCCCCACCCCCACCCCCACCCCCACCCCCACCCCAAAGACCCCTGTAGAAAGGTTTGAGATAGACCAATCATGTAGGGCAATGCCTCAAGCCCCTCCTCCCCAGGTGAGGACGTGACCACAAGTTATATAGGTTCAAAGCAGACCAGTCACAGAGGACAACACCCCAAACCTTTCCTCCACAGGTGAGTAGTGGCCACAGGTTCCATATGCTCAAGACAACGCCCCAAGCCCCTCCTCCACAGGTGAAGACATGACCACGGTCCTGTAGGTTCAAGACAGATCCGTCATAGAAACAGGTCACGCCCCCAAATATGTAGATGAGGTCTTCCCAAGCTCTCCGGCCAAACCAATAGGAAGTACCTGCCGTCAGACCCTGACCCATCCAAAAAATTTACGTGCTGCGTTCAGAATTAAAGGTGTGCAGGAATTATTCCATCATCTGAGAGCTTCTGTTCTAGGAGCTATAACACTGCCACTTGGGGAAGAGATCGCTCTCCTGAAATCACCACCAGAAGCTCCCCTGCACCCCTCGCCACCTGCTAGTCAGTTTCCCGCTGGCTCAGCCAAGGACGGGCAGCAGCAAGGACCAGCAGCAGAAGCAGTGAAAGCTGCTCCCCTTCCCTGCCTGAGTTCTCTCTCCCCTTGCCCAAGCCCACGCAGCACCTAGCCAGGCAAGAGATCACCGTGAAGAGCACCCTGGTGCCAGAGCCCCACACTCCACCTTTGAAAGCTCCACACACTGTCCCCCACCCCCAAGAAATCCTATACAAACCCTGCTTTCTTCTCAGTTCCCTGCTGCTTCTCCTAGGAGCAGAGGCAGCTACTCTCCTGGGCTTTTCCCTCCAGTAAATCTCTTGTGTGAGGTTTGTTGTGCGGTGTGACTTAGTGGTATTCCTTGGATATAACAAGTTATGCAGAGCAGAGTTTTCACTGAGGAAACCTTCCCCCTTTCAGAGCAAAACTGTTAAAACTCTGAGGAAACCGTTGTCTCCCGGAGCAGAACTGTTAGACTTGCACTGGACAGACTTTCCCTTGCAGCAGCTGAACAGAGCTGGAACGCTTCTGTAGAAGCCTTTCTCTTCAGAACTGCAACACTTACAATTCCAACATTTATAGTCAAGAACAGGGATTCAAACTCATGATTCTTCTTGCTTGCTGCTCCAGAGGCAAGAGCCTGCGGTTGGAATGATACTACCCCTAATCAGTGTGATTTTTCCTATCTCAGTCAACAGTTCTCTGTGGAGTCAGCCTGTTGCAGGTAATTCATCAGCAAGACGTTCTTCCCAGGTGGTTCCAGATTGAATCAAGTTGAGAGTTAAAATGACTAACACACCAGGGTATTTGTTTATAGGTCAACTGATTATTAACCTTATTTTATCTGCACCTTCAATTTCCTTAGATCATGTAACATACAGCACTACTGGTTCCAGAAATGAAGTTGTAAACATTATGAAGGGACCATCATTTTGCCTAATGCAGATATAATTGTGGCCTTCAGTTAAAAAGCTGATTATTCAAAAATATCTTTTATTAAATTTACAGCTGTGACATTGGATCTAAACAGAAGCAATTTATGTACCTTAAGTGGAAATACCGGACTTCCACTTAGCCCTTCTTTATGTGTAGGCACAAACATACTCCAAACTGCTCCTACATTTTCATTTCTGTTGCTGTGATAAAATACATTCCCAAAAAAACAACATAGGGGAGAGAGTTTATCTGGCTTACGATTCTAAGTGACAGTCTGTTACAGGGGATGCAGCTAGTCAATCCACAGTGAAGAGCAGAGAGAAATACATGCATGGGTGCTGACTTGTGCTCAGCCCCCTATCTATACATACACAGGTCAGGATCCTGTGTCTAGGGAATGGCGCCACCCACAATGGGTAAACCTTTCCAAACCAATTAATACAATCAAGAGAGTCTCTCACAGGCTAACCTGATCTAGGTAGTCCCTCATTGAAACTCTCCAGGTGATTCTAGACTGTATCGAGTTAATAATTAGAAGTGACTGTCACACCATCCAACTCCACATCAAAGATAGATCCAATTGCTCACATTATGGGAAAGCCAGGATAAGCATGGTAAAGCACATGCTGGACAGAAGGTGCTTCCGTTAGCTTGGGTTTAACACACATGTTCTTCTTTCCTCCTAATGACCCTGACTTGAAGACCCTCCCCCACCCCCTTTGGCTAGTTGAGGATGACTTAGCCAGTGAAAGCAAATAGCTATTGTCAACTGGTACCTTTCAAATTTTACTCTTTTCTTCTAGCCAATAGCAACAAGGACAGAGTGAGAAAACACATGTGAAGGCTGGGGCTTTGCCCAGGAAATGAGCTGCAAAAAAGGATTTACTCTCAGACACTATCATGAGAATGATTTCACTGGGAGTAGAATTTGGATAAGGAAATAATGCAGCTTTTTCTGAGGGAACAGAGGATGCCTTTGAACATTCCTCAAGTTCAGCAGAGACTATAACCCTGTTATCACATTACACCAAGAGGGTGGAAGTGTTGAACTGTGGCTTGTGAGACGGGTCCACAGTGAAGGCACTTGCCACAGAGTCCGATAAAGCTGAGTTCAATCCCTGGGACCCACATAGAGAATGGAGAGAGCTGAGGCCAATGAGTTGTCCTTTGACCTCTACATAGTCTATGAACTGTGCACACACATAGGAAAGAAAGAAAAATAATAAATATATTTGAATGTGAATGAAATAGGTCAACATTTGAGCAGAAAACTTGCAAAGATTATTAAAGAGTTACAAAATTATAGATGATGCTTGTTACTTACCAGCAAAGAAGTTATGTAGTCCATTAGTTTTTAAACACATTATCATTAGGAAAATTTTGGCAAGGGTCTAAATAATGTGTTTCCCTTTAACTATGTCCCTACCAGGTTGTAAAATAAACCGTTGTTTCCTATTCTACTTGTCATAATTCTGTTTCAGAAGTATTATGACATTCATTTCAAATGACATTGATAAAGAAGGGAATAAGCTTAATTTCTGGGTCAGCAATCTGAAACATTCATAGCAGCCTGTCCCCTCCTTGACTTTTGAGTTGCACTACGGGAGAAGGCTCACACATCATTTCCATCAGAGCTGATTAAAGATACAGTTGTGGGAAGAGCTTGAAGGGGCTCGAGACCCCATATGTACAACAATGCCAAGCAACCGGAGCTTCCAGGGACTAAGCCACTACCTAAAGACTATACATGGACTGACCCTGGACTCTGACCCCATAGGTAGCAATGAATATCCTAGTAAGAGCACCAGTGGAAGGGGAAGCCCTGGGTCCTGCTAAGACTGAACCCCCGGTGAACTAGTCTATGGGGGGAGGGCGGCAATGGGGGGAGGGTTGGGAGGGGAACACCCATAAGGAAGGGGAGGGGGGAGGGGGGTGTTTGCCCGGAAACCGGGAAAGGGAATAACACTCGAAATGTATATAAGAAATACTCAAGTTAATAAAAAAAAAAGAAAGAAAAAAAAAGATACAGTTGTGCCTGTATAGGGAGGGCCACTGGGGGCTTGGTACTGAATAACACACACACAGTAAGACGACTTTGTTGAAAAAGCCAGCGTCAGCCCAAGCCAGAAGTGAAAGAAGAAAGAACTGTGTTTGCTGATGTGGGACTGTGTTCATTTGTCATTAGTTATCTGGGTCACTGATAGAAAGAGCACAATATAAAGAAGCAAAGAGGAAGGTAAGGGCAGGATGGAGCAGTGTAAAGTGAAGTCTTCCAGTGCTGGTAGATCGCCATAAGGTTGGTACGGTAGGGCTGTGTGGTAGGTGTTACCACTAATTGCTACTTCCACCGGAAACAGTTATTCAAAAATCATGCATACCTACTAGGCTCACTGAATTTTACTGTGAAAGTCTGTTTCTTCAATAAGTGATTTCAAACAACAAAAACCCCTCTTAATAGCTTCATCAGAGCGATTGATTCTTGGCCCAACATTTCTCTGGCTTCAGGTTTTTATCGACTGGCTGTCTGTTTTTCCTATTAACCTTTCTTTTATGATTTCCATAGCAGTTTAACACCTGGCCTGCAGTTCTGCGGTGGGGGAGGAAGACTTGGTCATTATCTCATCTCACCCATTTCTACATCTTTTAAGATTGGGCTTTGATCATGTTCCTGCTCACATGCTAGAGGGCAGGGTTCTCTGAGGAATTGGACAGTCTTAAAGGCTTCCTCCAGAAGCCATATGCAATCTTCACTCTGTTGGAGCAACATTGTTGGAGAGGAATGACCTGCACTTCCTGGATCCTTTCGGGATACCTCTGGACATCTGGCATTCCAGTATAATCCCACACTTTTTTCAACAGCTCCCTGTTGCTAGATACTGCACTTTGCATATCCCCAAAGCCAGTCAGTCTGCCAATGATGTGTCTGATGCAGAAATTCCTCAAGAGAGGACACAGTCCACAAAAGTTAAGGAAAATACACTTTGGGGTGGATTTTGGTGTCACAACTCAGAATTATTTTATCTTCTCCTCTATATTCTTTTTATAAAAGTATCTTGAGTCATTTCTTACAGCCCAGTCATTATCCCCCTCCTAGTCCACCCTCCGACAGTTTGTTTATACCATTCATCTCCCCCACCCCCTGTCTCCAATGGGATGTCCCCACCTTACCACCCTCACCAGGCCTGTCTTTATGCTGGAGGTAGACTCTACAAGTAATCACTCTCCACTGTCAGGCATTTGGTCTAAAGTCCCTTCCTTTGAGTCCTGGGAGTCTCTCATTTCCCAGGTCTCTGGTACATTCTAGAAGGTCCCCCACTTCCAACCTCCCAAGGCTGCCTGTTTCCATCAATTCTGCTTGCCCTCAGGGCTTCAATCCTGACCCACAATACCTGTCATGTCCCCCTTTTGCCTTCCATCTCTCATCTTCCTTCCAAGTCCCTCACTCACTCTGTCCCCTGTGATTGCTTTCTTCTCCCTCCATTGTGGAATTAAAGCATCCTCACTTGGGCCCTTCAGCTGGTCAACCTTCTTCAATTCTGTGGACTGTCTCCTGAGTATTCTGTATTTTTTGGCTCATATCTACTTATTAGTGAGTATATACTATGAATAGCCTTTCGGGCCTGAGTTACCTCACACAGGATGATATTTTCCAGTTCCATCCATTTGCCTGGAAAACTCATGATGTCCTCATTCTTAGTAGCTGAATATATTCCATTGTGTAAATAAACCACATCTCAGTATCTATTCTTCTGTTGTGGGACATCTGGGTTGTTTCCAGTTTCTGGCTATCACAAACAAGGTCACTATGAACATAGTAGAACATGTACCTTGTGGCATGGTGGGGCATCTTTTAGGTATATGCCCAGGAGTGGAATAGCTGGGCCTTCAGGTAGATCTATTTCCAGTTTTCTGAGGAACCTCCAGATTGATTTCCAGAGTGGTTGTACCAGTTTTTGATCCCACCAGGAATGGAGGAGTGTTTCCCTTTCTCCACATTCTCACCATCATGTGCTGTCACCCAATTTTCTGATCTTAGCTTTTCTGATTGGTGTAAAATGGAATCTCAGGGTCGTTTTGATTTGCATTTCCCTGAGGACCTTGAACATTTAAGTGCTTCTCGGCCATGTGAGATTGATTCCTCTGTTGTTTAGTTCTATACCTCTCTTTTTATTATTATTGGTTTGTTTGATTTTTGGAAGGTAACTTCTTGAGTTCTTTATATATTTTTGATATTAGCCCTCTGTTAGATGTGGGGTTAGTGAAGATTTTTCCCAATCTGTAAGTTACAAATTTGTCCTATTGACTGTATCCTTTGCCTTCCAGTTTTCATGAGGTCCCATTTATCAATTCTTGATCTTAGAGCCTGAACCATTGGGGTTCTCCTTAGGAAATTTCTGCCCACCCCACCCCCACCCCCATGTCAATGAGTTCAAGGCTCTTTCTCATTTTCTCTTGTATTGGATTCAGTGTATCTGGTTTATATTGAGGTCCTTGATACATCTGGACTTGAGCTTTGTGCAAGGTGACAAATACGGATCTATTTTCATTTTTCTACATACCACCTACCAGTTAGACCAGCAGCATTTATTGAAGATGCTTTCTTTTGTCTATTGTATATATTTGACTTCTTTGTCAAAGATCAAGCATCCGTAGGTGTGTGGTTTTATTTCTGGGTCTTCAATTCTATTCCATTGATCAACCTGTCTGTCTCTGTACCAATACCATACATTTTAAATCACATTTTTATATGTTTTTTATATCCTAGGTGTTTGTTTTTTTTATATGAAGTCGAGAATTGCTCTTTCTATGTCTTTAAAGAATTGTGTTGGAATTTTGATGGGGATTGCATTGAATATGTAGATTGCTTTTGGTAGGACGGCCATTTTTAACTATGTTGATTCTACCAAATCCTGAACATGGGAGATCTCTGCATTTTCTGAGGTCATCTTGGATTTCTTTCTTGAGAGACTTGAGGTTCTTATCATATAGATCTTTCATTTGTTTGATTAGAGTTACCCCAAGATAATGTATATTGTTTGTAATTATTATAAAGCGTATTGTTTCCCTATTTTCTTTCTCAGCCCATTTATTATTTGTATAAAGGAGGCTACTGATTTGTTTAAGTTAATTTTATAGCCAGTCACTCTGCTCAAGCTATTTATCAACTGTAGAAGTTCTCTGGTAGAATTTTGGAGTCCTATGTATACTATCATCTGCAAATAGTGGTACCTTGTCTTCTTCTTGGCCAATTTGTATCCCCTTGATCACCTTTTGTTGTCTTACTGCTCTAGCTAGAACTTCCAGTAATATATTGAGTAGATATGGGAAGAGTGGGCATCTTTATCTTGTCCTTGATTTTAGTGGAATTGCTTCAAGTATCTCTGTACTTAATTTGATATTGGCTGTTGGTTTGCTGTAAATTGCTTTTATTATTTTTAGGTATGGGCTTTGAATTTCTGATCTCACCAATACTTTTAACATGAAGGGATGTGTGGGTTTTTTGTTTGTTTGTTTTTTGTCCAATGCTTTTTCAATATCTAAAGAAATGACTCTGTGGGTTTTTTCCTTTGAGTTTGTTTATATAGTGAATTATATTAGTGGATTGTTGTATATTGAACCAACCTTGCATCCCTAAGATGAAGCCTACTTAATTGTGGTGAATGATGGGTTTGATGTGTTCTTGAATTCTGTTTGCTAGAATTTTATTGAGTATATTTGCATTGATATTCATAAGGGATATTCGTCTGAAGTTCTCTTTCTTTGTTGGGTCTTTGTGTAGCTTAGGTAGTGTTTCTTCTGTTTCTATTTTATGAAATAGTTTGAGAGTGTTGGTATTAGCTCTTCTTTGAAGGTCTGGTAGAATTCTGCACTAAAGCCATCTGGCCCTGGACTTTTTTTAGTTGGGAGGTTTGTAATGACTTCTATTTCCTTAGTGGATATGTGCCTATTTAGATAATTAACATGTTCTTGTTTTAACTTTGGTACCTGGTATTTGTCTGGAAAATTATCCATTTCATCTAGAATTTTTAGTTTTGTTGTAGTAGGAGCTGATTAATTTTTTAATTTCCTCAGTTTTTGTTGTTATGTCTCCCTTTTCATTTCTGATTTTGTTAATTTGGGTACTGTTAATGTGCCATGTATTTAGTTCTGCTATGGATTTGAAAGAACCCCAAATTGGGGAGACTCTCGCTCCAGTCTTGGGATGGCGTGCCCCAGGAAACACGAGTAGCCGATCTTGATGTAACAATATGAGACAGCTTTATTAACGAGATCTCGGGCTGACACGTATCTCACGCAGGAGATAGAGGAGCCGACCTCGAGCCTCTAAAGGCAGGGGTTTATATAGGGAAAACCAGGGGACTTCGAGCGGTTACACATAATTGGCTGATTCAAATGGTGTACAGTTACTTTTGGCGCGGAGTTACATCAGCAAAGAATACGTGCAATCTAGCATCTCAGCAATGTGGGTAGGGTGACTTATCTCACTCAGCAGGGGGATGACTCATCTTTAGGGAGTGAAAGAAGGGGAGGGGGTGGCTCCAAATGGCCAGTGTCCTTGGGGGCTGATAGCCGGGCCGGTGAGCCCTATCTCAAATTCCCTCAGGCATGTCCGGACTTTGTTTGTGACTAACTTTTTGAAATTTAACTCTTCTGATTTATCTATGGTGCTGATTCTCTCAAAGGACCAACCTTTGGTTTTGTTGACTCTTTGTATCATTCTCTTTGTTACTATTTGGTTGACTTCTGCCCTGAGTTTGACTATTTCCCAAGTCGGTTGATATTGAGAGATGTTAAAAACAGATGATTATTAATTCTTGTTATGTTTCTTGGTGTAGGTAGCATTGTGTGTATGTGATTCTCCCTTTTTGGTTTTGTTGTGAGATGATTAATATCTTGTTTTTTTCTTTGGTGTACATACCCTCCTTGTGATGAAGTTTTCCTTCTAGAATCCTCCATAGGGCTAGATTGGTAGAGAGCTATTGTTTAAATTTGGTTTGTCATGGAATATTTTGGTTTCTCCATCTATGTTGATTGGTAGTTTTTGCTGGGTACAGTATGCTGGACTGGCATGTGCATTCTCTTAGGGTCTGCATTACCTCTGTCCAGGTCCTTCTGGCTTTTAGGGTCTCTGTTGAGAAGTCTGGTGTAATTCTGATACACTGCGACTGGGTTACCTCACTCATGATGATATATTCTAGTTCCATCCATTTGCCTAAGAATTTCATGAAGCCATTGTTTTAAATAGCTAAGTAGTACTCCATTGTGTAAATGTACCTCCACATTTTCTGTATCCATGCCTCAGGTGAAGAACATCTGGGTTCTTTCCAGCTTCTGGCTATTATAAATAAGGCTGCTATGAACATAGTGGAGCATGTGTCCTTGTTGCATATTGGAGCATTTTTTGGGTATATGCCCAGGAGTGGTATAGCTGGGTCTTCAGGTAGTACTATGTTCAGTTTTCTGAGGAACTTCCAGACTGATTTCCAGAATGGTTGTACCAGCTTGCCATCCCACCAACAATGGAGGAGTGTTCCTTTCTCCACATCCTCGCCAGCATCTGCTGTCACCTGAATTTTTTATCTTAGCCATTCTGACTGGTGTGAGGTGGAATCTCAGGGTTGTTTTGATTTGCATTTCCCTGATGACTAAAGATGTTGAACATTTTATTTTTTTAGGTGCCATTCGATATTCCTCATTTGAGAATTCTTTGTTTAGCTCTATACCCCATTTTTATTAGGGTTATTTGATTATCTGGAATCGAATTTCTTAAGTTCTTTGTATTTATTGGATATTAACCCTCTATTGGATGTACGATTAGTAAAGATGTTCTCCCAATCTCTTGGTTGCTGTTTTGTCCTAATGACAGTGTTCTTTGCCTTACAGAAATTTTACAATTTTATGAGGTCCCATTTGTCGATTCTTGATCTTAGAGCATAAGCCATTGGGGTTTTGTCCAGGAAAATTTCCCAAGTGCCTGTGTTTCGAGGTTCTTCTCCACTTGGAGATCCTTGATCCACAAGGACTTAAGTTTTGTACAAGGCAATAAGAATGGGCCAATTTGCATTCTTCTACATGCTGACATCCAGTTGAACCAGCACAATTTGTTGAAAATGCTGTGTTTTTTCCACTGTATGGTTTTAGCTCCATTATCAAAGATCAAGTGACAATCAGTGTGTGGGTTTATTTCTGGGTCTTCAATTTTATTCTATTGATCTATCTGCCTGTCTCTGTACCAATACCATACAGTTTTTAGCACTATTGCTCTATATTACAGCTAGAGGTTAGGGATGGTGATTCCCCCAGAAGTTGAGAATAGTTTTTACTATCCTGGGTTTTTTTGATATTCCAAATTAATTTGCAAATTGCTCTATCTAACTTTGTGAAGAATTGAGTTGGAAGTTTGATGGCGATTTATTTCATTCTGTAAATTGCTTTTGGCAAAATGGCCATTTTTACTATATTAATCCTGCCAATCCATGAGCATGAGAGATCTTTCCATCTTCTGAGGTCTTCTTCAGTTTCTTTTTTCAGAGACTTGAAGTTCTTGTCATACAGATCTTTCACTTGCTTGGTTAGAGTCACATGATGGAATTTTATATTATTTGTGACTATTGTGAAGGGTGTCATTTCCCTAGTTTCTTTCTCAGCCTGTTTATCCTTTGAGCAGAAGACTACTGATTTGTTTGAGTTAATTTTATACCCAGTCATTTTGCTGAAGTTATTTATCAGTTGTAGGAGTTTTCCGGTGGAATTCTTGGGGTCACCTAAGTACACCATCATATCATCTGCAAATAGTGATGTTTTGACTTCTTCCTTTCCAATTTGTATCCCTTTGATATTTTGTTTCTAATTGCTTTGGGTAGGACTTCCAGTACTATATAGAATAGGTAGGGAGATAGTGGATAGTCTTGTGTAGTCCCTGATTTTAGTGAGATTGCTTCAAGTTTTTCTCCATTTAGTTTGATGTTGGCTATTGGTTTTCTGTATATTGCTTTTACTATGTTTAGGTATGGGCCTTGAATTCCTGATCTTTCCAAGACTTTTACCATGAAGGGATGTTGATGTTGTCAAAGGCTTTCTCAACATCTAGTGAGATGATCATGTGCTTTTTTTTCCCCTTGAGTTTGTTTATATAGTGGATTATGTTGATGGTTTCCATATGTTGAAACTTCCCTGCATCCCTGGGATGAAGTGTACTTCATCACAATGGATGATTGTTTTGATGTGCTCTTGCATTTGGTTTGCAAGAATTTTATTGAGTATTTTGGCATCCATGCTCATAAGGGAAATTGGCCTGAAGTTCTCATTCTTTTCTTTTTTTGGGGGGGGGGGTTCTGTGTGTAGTTTAAAGTATAAACATAATTGTGGTTTCATAGAAGGACTTGGGTGGTGTTCCTTCTGTTTCTACTTTAGGGAATAGTTTGGAGAGTAGTGGTATGAGTTCTTCTACGAAGGTCTGATAGAATTCTGCCCTAAACCCATCTGGTCCTGGGCTTTTTTTTTTTTTTTGGTTGGGAGACTTTTCCTAACTGCTTCTATTTCTTTAGGGGTTATGAGACTGTTTAGATGGTTTATCTGATCCTGATTTAAATTTGGTACTTGGTATCTGTCTAGAAAAATTGTCTGTTTCATCCATTTTTCCAGTTTTGTTGAATATAGGTGTTTTTTTTTAACTAGGATCTGATGATTTTTTGAATTTTCTCAGTTTCTGTTGTTATGTCTCCCTTTTCATTTCTGATTTTGTTAATTTGGATACTGTCTCTGTGCCCTTTTGTTAGTCTGGCTAAGAGTTATCTACCTTCTTGATTTTCTCAAAGAACCATCTCCTGGTTTTGTTGATTCTTTATATGATTCTTTTGGTTTCTACCTGGTTGATTTCAGCCTTAATTTTCATTATTTCCTGCCCTCTATTCCTCTTGTGTGTATTTGCTTGGTTTTTTTCCTAGAGCTTTCTGGGTATGCTGTCAAGCTGCTAGTGTATGCTCTCTCCAATTTCCTTTTGGAGGCACCCAGCTATGAGGTTTTTAGCATTGCTTTCACTGTGTTCCATAAGTTGGATATGTTGTGGCCTCATTTTCATTAAATTCTGAAAAGTCTTTAATTTCTTCTTTAACCAAGTTATCAGTGAATAGAGCATTGTTCAGCTTCCATGTGTATATGGGCTTCCTCCCCTTTTCATTGTTATTGAAGACCAGCCTTAGTCTGTAGTGACCTAATAGGTTGTATGGGATTATTTCTATCTTCATGTATCTTTTGAGGCTTGTTTTGTGACTGATTACATGGTCAATTTTGGAGAAGGTACCATGAAGTGCTGAGAAGAAGGTATATTCTTTTGTTTTAGGATGAAATGTTCTATAGATATCTGTTAAATCCATTTGGTTCATAACTTCTGTTAGTTTCACTGTGTCTCTGTTTAGTTTCGGTTTTCATGATCTGTCCATTGATGACAGTGGAGTCTTGAAGTCCCTCACTATTATTGTGTGAGGTCCTATGTGTGCTTTGAGCTTTAGTAAAATTTATTTTATGAAAGTGGGTGCCCTTGCATTTGGAGCATAGACATTCAGAATTAAGGGTTCATCTTTGTGGATTTTTCCTTTGATGTGTTCTTCCATATCTTTTTTGATAACTTTTAGTTGAAAGTCGATTTTATTCAATATTAGAGTAGCTACTCCAGTTTGTTTCTTGGGATCATTTGATTGGAAAGTTTTTTCCCAGCCTTTAGTCTAAGGAAGTGTCTGTCTTTATCACTGAGATGTGTTTCCTGTATGCATCAAAATGCTGGATCCTCTTTATGTACCCAGTCTGTTAGTCTATGTCTTTTTAGTGGAGAATTGAGTCCATTGATGATGAGAGATTTTAGAAACCGATGACATTGTTTCCTATTGTTTTTCTTGTTAGAGATGGAATTATATTTGTGTGGCTATTTTTTAGGTTAGTTGAAAAAAGACTACTTTCTTGCTTTTTCTTGGGTGCAGTTTCCCTCTTTGTGTTGGAGTTTTCCATCTATTATTCTTTGTGTGGCTGGATTTATGGGGAGTTACTGTGTGTAACTTTGGTTTTTTCATGGAATATCCTGTTTTCTTCATCTATGTTAATTGAGAGTTTTGCTGGATATAGTAGCCTAGGCTGGCATTTGTGTTCTCTTGGGGTCTGTAGGACATCTGCTTAGGATAATCCTAGCCTCTGAGAGTTCTAGAGTGCAGTGGGCAGCATCCCACCCCTTCCTCTACCTGCTGCATCCCTCCTGCCCCATCCTCTGTGATCCCAGAATCACAAAGGGAGATGAAATGGAAATACTGTTTAGGGCAGAACATTCAACAGTCAGTCACTCTCAGCATTTTGACGCTGTGAGTTTTTACAGTAGAGGTTTTCCACTGGGGTGGAGCTTCTCTGACCAAAGTTGACAGCACTAGTGATCTATAAGAATTATCATAAATATTTACAAGGAAATTTTACAGGGGCATCTTCTCCATGTAGCAAAGGAATAGCTATTGCTTCCCAACTAGGGCTTATGAGCATCACCCCATGGGCTTTTGAAGAGATTTACAGCTTCTTTTGTAATTCATATCTGGGTGGCAAGCTGAACTACTCCTAGTTTTGGGGGCCACAAGCAAATAAGATATGGGAAGCATGGACACAGCAAGCAATCTGATCTGATAGCTGAGACAGATGCTTTGAGAATGGGGAAGGCACTAGATACAGACAGGATACATGGACAAATGCACGATTCACACCCAGAGCAGAATGGACTGCTGTATTCAGACCCTTCAATCTTGGTTAACCTTCTGTCAACACTTGGTTGATAACCAGTTCTTGGAACTACATATACCACTTGTCACTTCTCCCGTGATTGGCAGCCACACAGCGTCAAAAGTTTAATGGTAATTATGTTCTCATGTGGGTAGATGTAGGGAGTTCATAAAGTCTCCAGATTATTGAAGCAGCAATGCTAAGAATCTAGGAAAATAAATTTAACGATCCTAAATGATGATAGTGTTGGTTATCCAAAACTAGGTTCTCAATTCTACCTCAAGGTGGCAGCAATGTTCTACTTATAGCTATAGTGGCCTAGCAAGAAGGTTCAGTTTGGTTTCCTTTAGGCTCCGGACTGGCTATCCTACTAGACTGTATCCTCAGAAGGAGCTGTGGGAACTCCATTGACTGAACCGAATCTTATGTAAATACAGCTCTGCTTTGCAGGAATTGCAGCAAAGGGTCAGAACCACATAGCACAGCATTTGTGCTATCGATCACAATGTCAGTTCCTCCTCAAAACACAGCTATGAATTATCTACAACTGTTCACAACTCAGTAGCTGCAGACGATTAATTTTTGTAGAAAAATGTGTTTTCCCTAATCTGGCTACATGTAGTCTCTTCATTCTAAATGGTGTGACTTAGACATTTCCATTTTTAGCAATCCAGGTATCTAAGAGCTAGAGAGGTGCTCAGCAGATAAGAGGACTTGCTAGTCTTAAAGAGGACTTGAGCGAAGTTCCCAGCACCCACCTTAGATGGCTCACAATCACCTGTAATCCAGCTTTAGGGCATCCTACACTCTCTTCTGGTCCCCTCTGGCATCCACAGGTACCTGTATATTACACAGAAACACATAGTATGCATACAGAACAGAAACACACGGAAATGCAAACACATGGATACCTTGAAAAGGAACTATGTTAATAATGCTGTGTAGCTCTTAACTGTCAATAATCTTCCCCATTAATTGCTGTCCTTGTAACATTTTAAAGCAGAATTTGGCTTTCTTACAACATCTAGGAAATGAAGCAAGGCCAAACGTTTCGTGTTTTCCTTACTGTGATAGAGCTGTGAGAGCCTGTGTCCTTCATGCAGGTGTCAGGACTGAGACATCACTGCATCAAATGCAACTGCAACAAGGCACAAGTGACCCCAATTAAACCATCCTTTGGGGTTTTCTTTGACTTTAGCGAATTCTTCTGGCTTTTAAATCAGACAACGTATTCAACATAAAAATCGGAATGGGATCCGGTTTTTGTTTTGTTTTGTTTTTGGTTTTTGTTTTTGTTTTTGTTTTTAACTTACAAAGCAATTTATTAACAGAAAATAACTTGAGAAGTCCTGTTCACAGATGGCGACCACGACGACCACCCTTCCTTCGAGTGCTGTCAGATGGGGGTGATATCCTCAATCCGCCCAATCTTCATCCCAGAGCGAGCAAGAGCTCTGAGGGCTGACTGGACTCCAGGTCCAGGGGTCTTGGTCCTGTTTCCTCCTGTGGCCCGGAGTTTGATATGCAGGGCAGTGATGCCCAGTTCCTTGCACCTCTGGGCTACATCCTGGGCAGCCAACATGGCTGCATATGGAAAGGACTCATCTCGGTCAGCCTTCACCTTCATTCCACCAGTTACTCGGCAGATGGTTTCCTTGCCAGAAAGATCAGTAACATGGACAAAGGTATCATTGAAGGATGCAAAGATGTGGCAGACACCAAATACATTCTCTCCTTCATCCACCTGAGGTCCAAGGCTGATGACCTGTTCTTCCTTCTTTTCCTTCCCCTTGCGAGGTGCCATTTCTGAACGTTGTCTCCAGACTCCTCCACCGGAAGCCAGAATGGGATCCATTTTTAACACCTGGCCATGAGTTACTCAGAGTCAGGGCCTTTATTTATCTGGGTATTCAGTGCTTAATAGGAGGGAAGTACTTCCTGGTACTATAAATCTAGCCAATTACCCATTGCTGGTGAGGCCGTGAACTCCACAGGAGAACCTACAACTGCCACTTACAATTATAATCTCAACTGCATTCCAAATAATTTGTATTTTCTTTTGAAGCAGACGGAAATCATTTCCAACAATCTCCAACTGGCAAAAATGCAGAGAACTGACCTTGCGATGCTCGATGCCAACTGATACATATACAGTATGATCCTACAGAGATTCATACAGGGAGCACTGTGGAAGAGGGGAAGGAAAGACTGTAAAGGTCTGTTGCCAACTGTATCCACTACTTAGGACAGTGAGACTAGACTCAAGCAATCTCATCAGTGTAGCTGCCTAAGCAAGACCTGAACAATGACACCAGCAGTTGACGTGCCAGCATGGATAGGAAATCTCACAAGGCTCACATCTCGATGAAGGACTCTACACAGTTGCTAACTGTCAAAAGAGGGGGGCCAGTCTTCAGGAGGGTTACTCAACACCAAGTGGTCAGCCCTAAACACCTAGACTGTAAGCAGCACTATGTGGGTCCAGCTGGTTGTATTCGTGTAACTGTGTACAATGTAACAATAATAATCAAGGGAATAATGGAGATAACGCATGAGAGTAGAAGGAAGGGCTCGTGGGTACAGGAAGGAGGAGCAGTGATGGAAGAGAACAGATATGATAACGGACTGAAGATGACCATGTTGAAAGGTCATAATGAAACCTTAGTTTGTATAATTAATAAATGCTAATAACAAGGAACAGACTATTCCGATGTTATTCAAACAGGAGAATGCAAAGACCCAATGCTTTCACCGTGCATCTGCCTGTTCTTAAGTGTTCCTGCCTGTCTGTCCTGGTTCCTTGATCCATGTAATTCATATCTGGCAGGCATGATGACTGAAACAGGTTATGTGGCTCGTGGATGCTTCAGACTCTGTCCTAGCTGAGATATATAATGTAGGTTTCCTGTCTTTCTCCCGTGGCTCAGCTTCTGCCTTTTGATTTCCCCATATTCCCTGGTAGGCACTGAGATAGACTCGGCGAGCCACTTAACTAGCAGTGATCAGCCACGAAACATCACAACTTCTTTTGTTGTTGTTTTTTTTTTTTTTCAGAGTTAAAGATCGAGAGAGTTCATAAACTGCATAAAGACCTGGCTTCAAAACTGAATGATGAATATTTAAGAAGAAACCTGGCAGGGGGCACAAAACTGGAAGGTTGCATGGGCTGACACTGAATGCAACCCATGTATATAGGGCTCATACCGCTGAGACATGTGAGCGCCACACAGAGGCCATGGTGCTGACACATGTGAGAATGACAACCTCATACGACTGCCATGCCTGTGAGTGCTATAGCAGCCGCAGCCCCTATGTATGACCCTCACTGAACCATGGCTCCTTAAAGTCATGAACCTCTGAGGTCCTTCCCATGCTGACTAGTTGAAACTGGACATAACTGTACTGCTCACTGGGACAAATGTATTTGGGGGTTGTTGTTCACTTTGGAGGAACACAAGTGGGCTGGTTCTTACTGACGTGACAGAAGCTGTCCAGGCTGAGAGTAAAACTCTCAGGAAAGGTGACTTTGTTCAAGACTTTGATTAAATTCCTTTTCTCCAATAAAGTGAATAGTTCATTTCCTGCAGTGCAGTGATGCCAAAGAGCGATGGGTCAGGGAGCAGGAGACAAATTGGGGCTTAAGGCAGAGAAGACATGGGTTTCTTTTAGAGAATTAGAATTCTGGTTGTCACATGGGGAAGAAAGAAAGTGTGAGGTCTTTTAAAGGCCCCTTCAAGATAGGAAAGAACAGGAACAAACCAGGCCTGATGCTCTGAGATGGGACGATACAAAGACAAGATGGCATAATAAGCAATTGGACTGGAGAGGACCATCACACCGCAGAAATCTCTCTCACAAAGGAACTTGGAGTCCTGCTCCCCTGGCGCCAGTCTGAGTCCACAGGTTGAGAACCACAGTGCCATCCTGGGTGCCTGGGTGGACTTGAGACAAAAATATCTGGGTTCAGATCTCAGCTCCACCTCTTAGCAAATGTGACTTACGGTGAGATAATAAACTTCTCTGGGTCACACTTTCCTCATCTATTAAATGCATAAGGTAATTCCTAGTACATGGGATTCTTCTGCTGATGAAATTATTTTTTTTTCTTTTTTCTTTTTTTTTTCGGAGCTGGGGACCGAACCCAGGGCCTTGCACTTGCTAGGCAAGTGCTCTACCACTGAGCCAAATCCCCAACCCCTGATGAAATTATTTTAAATGAGAAATTATTAATAATGCATGGAACCCAATAAAGATGGCATGATCCTTAATTGCTATATTTAGAAACAGTTTTGCCATTGGGTTTTATTTATTTTTTATTATTTTACGGAACACTTGCTACAAAGTACTTATGCCCCACCCCAACCTCAATACACACAACAGGGTCTCATGTGTCCCTGGTTTGCCTTGAATTCATTATATGCCTGAGTCGATGATGACTCTGAATTTCTAATCCTCTTGCCTCTAGCTCCCATGTGCTGGGACTACAGGCATACATACATGTACATACATGTATATATGTATATGTATAGTGCTGGGGTTCAAACTCAAGGCTCTGTGCATGCTCAGCAAGCACTTTGTCAATGAACCACACCACTAGCCCCAGACTTTCCATTCATATAAGCATTAATGGATTCAATGTTATCAAGTTGTCTCTATGAGAGATTCAAAAGAGGTTGTGGATTCTCCTTGAAATCTGTCTACCTAGAAAACAGCATCATGGTATTTTCTAATTTTGAAATGTTCTAGAATCTGTGCCCGTGAAGACATAGTGTGGATTTGGCTGTTTGCAGAGGAGACTGGCCAATGGTTTTGTTCCACTTCCCACCTTCTGCAGTAGTCTTTATAAGATAAGGAAAATCTCTTACTTAGAGGATGATAGACTCTCTTTTGGAAATTACTTAGATTTTGTACTTTCAGGGAGAAGAAATTCCAGCCAACCAACGTTATTCATAGTATACGGGGTTGGGTTTTAAAATTCTTCAGTTGAATTTGGTAATTAAAAATTTTCCCAATAGTTTTTATATCCCTTAGTCTTAAATCGCTAATTGTTTTATAATTTGTTGTTGTTGTTGATAGTGTTGAGCCAGGGTCTTGTTTAGCTGTCCTGGAACTCTCCGTGTAGACTAAGCTGGCCTCAAAATCACAGAGTCTGCCTCTGCCTCTTGAGTGCTGAGATTGAAGGCATGAGCCACCATTACCAGTTAATAATTGTATTTTAATATTAAAATATGTTTTAATATGTTCTCTAAGTGCTTACATTTTATGACTTTCAATTATTAGTGTTAGTCTTTTTCTGTTTTTTTTTTTAAACCAAACTTTCAAAGTTTTTTTCTGGAAAACAAGATTTTGAGTTTAGAGTTTTTTTTTTTATCTAAAACTTACTTGATTTTTGATCTTTCTGTTTCTTAATTTCCTTCCTCTAATTTTATTTGTATTTTTTTATTATGTCGTGGGTGATGGCTTTCTTGTTTTATAAATTTAAAATGGTAAGCACTGGGATAATTCCACTCTATAGGATTTGGATACCCTAATGTATAGTTTCATAAAATCAGCAATCTCCATAAGAGTTTCCTTTTAAGGAATAACGTTGGCATAACATATTCTCACCTAGAAGTTTACCATGCTATCTGCTTTTTTGCTGAGTCTACTGAAAGTTGAATTTGCAGAGGGAGATTTTAAAGAAGGCAGTACCTGATCCTGTTATAGTCAAAAATTAGGAAAATGCAATTTGTAGAGAGGTGACTAAGTTTGCAAAACTCGTGGAGCTGGTGAGATGGCTCAGGGGCCTCATGCAACTGTTGCCAAGCTTGGCACCCGAGTTTGGTTCTCAGAATCAACACGGTAGAAGGAGACAGCAGGTTGTCTCCTGACCACTGCAAGCCCCGGCAAGCTCATGCACCCCACCCTCAGTGAATAAATGTATATATAAACAAATAAAAGTCCCAAATTCATTAGATGAGCTGTAGTTAAACGGTAGAAAACTTGTTTCTGTTTTTGAAACAAAAATCCACATTGAAGTGGTTAGTGGCTGACTCTGTTGCTGCCCTCACTGTCGACTCTACCATGGGTCAAATCGGTTACTTCATCTGTTACAGAACTTTGGGGCTTCTGTTCCTTTTCTCTGGTCCTTGCTTCCATGATCTTGATATTTGTATTTCTTAGGCAAAGTGAGATCTATGGTCCTATTGTTCAAACTGTGTTTTAAGTCAACAGACATCACCTTCTGAGAACTACCTTGATGTGACTTGAGAAACGGGACTTTCTAAACCTGACGTCCTTGGTGCTATCAAGGACCTTTACCAGTGACTTGGTGCTCAACGCTAACCACCAATGTCATGCTGTCGCGTGTGGCTTTGCTTGCTTGCTTCAGGAAGGACCTATAAACAATCCCCCGGCTGCAGCCGAGGGGTGCTTCCTCCTCCAGTGGAAAACAAACTGACCCAGCTGGAGTAAACTTGTTTGGCAACATTGCTGCCTCTAAGGGTATTTGGATCTCGACTCTGACGCTACAGCAGAAGCCACTAATCACATTTCAAAAATTAATCGTATTTCATGTTGTTGCGCAATAAACATTAAGTGTACATTTGGAATTAGTGTTCATTTTGCTTAGTGTTCATTTTGCGTTAAGAATGGGCAGCCATAAGTTCCTTTTTCTTCTGCCAATAACTTCCAGGTTAAAGACATTTCTGAAAGCATCTTAACAATTACTTATGGTTGTTATTCAGTCCCCTGGAGTGTACTGACTGTCCAGTGTCAGACCTTTGACATGACATGACTATGAAGTCACAGGCTAGTAAGAGGGAAAGAACGAGCTGACTCCCACAGGCTGTCCTCTGGCCTCTAGGAGCGCACTGTGGCATGTGTATGACCCCAACCCCAGTATCACACAAAAGTAGATATGATTGAATTTACTTAGGTGCGTAGGTATTTTGCCTGCATGCACTTCTGTATATTGCTTTCATGCCTGGTTCCCACAGAGGACAGAGGAGGGTATCTGGACTAGAGTCACAGATGGCTGTGATCTGTCACATAGATGCCGAGAATCAAAGCCATGTCCTCTGGAAGAATGTCCAGTTCTCTTAACTGCTGAGCTGTCTCTTTAACTCCTTATTTGCTTGTTTGTTTGTTTATCTAATTTTAAAGGATAGGCTTTTTCTGTATTATTTCTTGCCTCATGTTTGTTACCTCTTGGAACAGTATTAGATTTTGAAATCTGCTGAACATGGAAATCAACGGGGGTGCTTAGTGTAGTTCAAAAGCAATGACATGGTAAGTTTATTTGCTATGTAAATGAGGAAAGAAACCGTGATTGGCAGCATGTAAGTTTATCAAAGGTTTTTATCTGGAGTGTCTTATGCTAATTTATGTGCAGATTTACAAACATCTGCATCTAGTCCACGGCCTTTCCTGGAGACTGACCACTCCCATGCAGTAATTCCTCACCGCCCCATTCCGTTTTGCTACACGATTCAAGTTATTTGTAGTTGACTCTGGTTACTTGTCGTGTTCAACACTGAGATGCATGTAGATTGCTTTTTTATTAAGGAATTCTGGTGACACTTTCTTATGAACACACAGCTGAGCTGGGTAAATACTGTGCTGAACTCTAACACAGAAACTGAACAAGATGATCTCGGTGACTTGGCTGAGAGGTGAGAGCCTCAGGAAGTCGCTTTTACACAGAGCCTACCCGGCTGGTTTTTCTCTTAGGGTATGAAGGAAGAAATGGTTTGTCAGGGATTCTAGCACGTGTATCATTAACAATTAATTTTACATCAATTTAATGTAGCCATGTATGCCATGTAAAACTTATTGCAAACATCTTCCCGAAAGCTTGCTCTTGAACCAGTGGACTAAACAATGGTGGTGTACTACTTTGCTCTAAGAAATATTACAAATAAGGTAGTCTATTGTGTGGATTAATGTTCATCCCCCATATTAGAGCTATATACAAAATATCAGATTTTATATTTTTAAGGATTTTTATTCCTTAAATCCTTAAATGAATGAATGAATTCCTTAAGTGAATGATTCTTCATTCTTCATATTTGTGTATGTATTTAGTAGGTGCTTCATGACTGCTCCTCAGGTAAATGTCTGTGTGTGCCTGTGTGCAGTGTTTCCCCAGATGTCAGGATTGCAGGGCAACCTGCCACATATGGAATAATAAACTTAACTGTTTACATTTGGTCATTCAGAAAGTGTCATTGTAGGGCAGGAGAGATGCCTCAGTGAGTGACAGTGCTTGCTTTATGGATATTTAGTTTTGATGTCATCTTGAGAGTCTTGAGTCACTTGGAAGATGGACCTTTGGGCATGTTGGCAGGATTGTTTTGATTATGGGAATTGATATGGGAAGAGCCAACTTAATTGAGGGCGGTGCCATTCCTTGGCAGAGCACCCTGGACTGCATAACGCGGGGAAAGTAAGCTGACCTCTAGCACTCATGTACTCATTGTTTTCCTCTGTTGACTGACATGTTTTCTCTTCTCTTAAGTTGGTTCTGTCAGAGCATTTAATCATAGCCTTAGGAGAAGAAATCAGTGCCCAGTGCAAACATGAGGTCATAGTCACTGTCCTGCTGTGAATAGACCATGACCACAGCAACTCATAAAATAAAGCATTTAACTGGGGCTGGCATACAGTTTAGTCTATTATTCCTGGTGGGAAACATGGGAGTGTACAGGCAAACATGATGCTGGGAGAAGTACTGAGACTGCATCCTAGTCCATAGGCAGAAAGAGAGCCTGGGCTTGGTATGGGCTTTTGAAATCCCAAAGTCCACCCCGAGTGATGCACTTCCTTCTCCAACAAGGCCACACCTCCTAGTCCTTCTTATCCTATTAAAAAATTCTACTCCCTGGGGCTGGATCATCGTTTAAAAGTATTGGTTGCTCCTGTAAAGGTCCTGAGTTCAAATGCCAGCAACGGCAGAGTGGCTAACAGCTCTCTGAGAGACTGATGCCCTCTTCTGGCACTCAGGTGTACATGCAGATAGAACACTCATATACATAAAATTAATTAATTAAAAAATACACTCCCTGGTGACCTTGCATTCAAATATACGAGCCTAATGCAGCCACCTTACTCACACCATCATGGATGAGGGTCTAAGTTCCAATCCCATTACTCATGGAAAAGCCAGAATACCCCAGGTATGCCTGCAGTACCAGTGCTGTCTGAGTAAGAGACGGAAGATTGCTGGAGCTGTCAGCCTGGCTCCAGGTTCACTGGGAGCCTCTGATTCAAGAGGATGAATGATATAGTTAGAGCAGGATCTTTGATGTCTCCCTCTGCATCTGTGTGTGCACACCTTGACAAGCATGCCTCTATCTGCACCCCCACCCCAACATACACGCAAAACATTCAAAATATTTTAAAGAACTGCCATCGTATGCTAGACAGAGCACAGGTTGTCAAGCCAGGTGCTGTATTTGCATCCCCAGCACCCTTGGCAGATAAGCTCGGGCACAGTGACTGGGAGAGGTGAAGGCTGACTCAGGACAGTGCACTCCAAACACTAGTCATTGGTTCTTACCAGCAAATCAGGTCAGAGGGTTCTATGTAGAATAGTGGTTCTAGCTATGGGAACCTATGAGGCTTCTCTGCTCTGTCCTGATCCTCCAGCACTTTTTTTTTTTTTTTTTTTTGGATAAGGACAAAGAAGTGGACACAGGGATCCAGCACAGAACTCTTACCTCAGAGACAGGCTGCAGTGTGCAGTGTCTGTCCCCACTCCGCTTCTACCCCCACTCCACCCCACCCCGCCCTGCCCATCCCACCTTTCTTCTGCAATGTGTGGCCTGGCTTTTTGGTCATTAGACACCTTTGTTGGTTTTGATTCTTTTAGAGAATTTGTTTAGCAAACAAAACACTTTGCAATAACTCCTTTAAAACTAATTAAAGATGGAGACTTCAGAACCCCCAGCTTAATCGTAGAAATCAGACTTTTAGAAGGATATCGTTTGTGTGACTATTGTCTTTTGTTGCAGGAAGATTACTTTCTTGCTTCTTCTACGGTGTAGTTTCCCTCTTTGTGTTGGAGTAGCTATTAAAAACAATGACTACATGAAATTCCTAGGCAAATGGATGGAACTAGAAAATATCATCCTGAGTGAGGTAACCAAGTCCCAAAAGAACACACATGGTATGCACTCACTGATAAGTAGATATTAGTCCAAAAGCTTGGAATACCTAAGCAAAAATTCACAGATCATATGAAGCTCAGGGAGAAGGAAGACCAAAATATGGATGCTTCGGTCCTTAGAAGGGAAAACAAAATACTCATGGGAGGAAATACAGGGACAAAGAGTGGAGCAGGGACTGAAGGAAAGTCATCCAGAGACTGCCCCGCCTGGGGATCTATCCCATATGCAGCCACCAAACCCAAACACTATTGCTATGCCAAGAAATGCTTGCTGACAGGGGGCTGATACGGATGTCTCCTGAGAGGCTCTGCCAGAACCTGACCAATATAGATGAGGATGCTTGCAGCTAACCACAGGACTGAGAATGGGGACCTCAATGGAGGAGTTAGAGAAAGGACTGAAGGAGCTGAAGGGGTTTGGAACCCTTAGGAAGAACAGCAATATCAACCAATCAGACCCCACCAGGGCTCCCAGGCACTAAACCACCAACCAATGAGTAAACATGGAGGGACCCATGACTCCAGCCACATATGTAGCAGAGGATGGCATTGTTCACCATCAATAGGAGGAAAAGCCCTTGGTCCTGTGTAGGCTCATTCCCCAATGTAGGGGAATGCCAGGGCGTTGATATAGGAGTGTGTGGGTGGGAGTGGGAGCATCCTCATAGTAGCGGGGGTGGGGGATGGTATGTGAGAGGGGGGAAAGGGTATAACATTTGAAATGTAAATACATAAAATATCCAAGAAAAATAAAATTTTAAAAAAGAATACGGTTCGGTCCCCAGTTCCGAAAAAAAAGAAAAGAAAAAAAAAAAAAAAGAATACGGTTAGCTAAGGCAGAAGTTTCGATTACCCCGGTGACAGTATATTTTCTATAAATAAATTAAAATAATTACAGGCTTTGATAAAACTTTCCGGAGTGAAGCTTTGGAAGTGACAACAGCCAGGCACTAATTGTGGTAATGGGCAGTGTGGAAGCATATGGTAGCTTTTACAAGGATGTATAAGCAAAGGGTCCAGATGGACTCGTTAGACATTCGCATTTCTGCCGTGCGCGTGCGCAGTCGCTGCCTCGGTTTTCAGAGCCAACCGTTCTTTTGGGGACTGATCATGTTGCAGATGGAAAACATTATCCCTTATTTTCTGTTCTTGTTGGAAATGTTTTGCAACCATACCCATATACATTAGGAAACCATAGCAAGGAAAATATCCATAATAAAACGGACCATTGGTATGGAATGAGGTCAACATTAAAACAAAAATAAACAGATCTCTGCTGGATCTCGACCCAAGTAGCCATTTTAAATTTTAAACTGTTCCGAAATAGCTGACAGATTCCACCTGCCTTCTTGGGGACTTCCTAGACAGACAATTCTTTATTCTTTTCGCCTCGAACAAGGAGAGGCCTCTCTCACCCTAAGGAGTCACTCCTGAGTGAGGCTAATACGCTTTTACCAACACAAACTTGTTAACTCACCAACAATGAATGTTCTGACATGATCAGTCTGATCATACCACTGAAGCCGTGTCAGCTCTAAGAACTACATTCTCTTTATGCTTTGAGGATTTCATATGTGCATGTATTGTATTTTAATCAAATTTAAATTTTAGGCCCCTCCCTCTCACCTTCACAAATTCTCTCTCTCTCTCTCTCTCTCTCTCTCTCTCTCTCTCTCTCTCTCCCTTCCTTCCTTCCTTTCTCTCTCTCTCTTTCTTTCTTTCTTTCTTTCTTTCTTTCTTTCTTTCTTTCTTTCTTTCTTTCTCTCTCTCTCTGTCTCTCTTTCTTTCTTTCTTTCTTTCTTTCTTTCTTTCTTTCTTTCTTTCTTTCTTTCTTTCTGGTTTTCAAGACAGGGTGTCTCTTTGTAGCCTTGGCTGTCCTAGAACTTGCTCTATAGACCAGGCTGGCCTTGAACTCATAGAGATGTACCTGCCTCTGCCTCCCAAATGCTGGGATTAAAGTCCTGTGTCACCAACTTATTTTTTAAGCCACAGTACCTTGGGTTGCCTGTATAAGCATGGGTGTGGCAACTTCTGAGAAACTACATCCCTGAAGAAAGTTAATTTTCCATCTCCCCCACAGTCATCAATCACAAAACCTCCTCATCGAGAGGTGGATTTTCTTGTGGAAGTGAGTTCTTCTTATTTTAAGCATTCTTTATTTATTTTATGTGTGTGAGTACATTGTAGCTGTCTTCAGACACACCAGAAGAGGGCATTGGATCCCATTACCGATGGTTGTGAGTCACCATGTGGTTGCTGGGAATTGAACTCAGGACCTCTGGGAGATCAGTCAGTGCTCTTAACCACTGAGCCATCTCTCCAGTCCTAGAGGTAAAATTTCTTAACCCCATTCTCCCACTCCATTGGGATTTGGGCTGTTTGCTCTTCTGCAGGCTAAGACCTCCAATTTTGAAAGTTAAATTCAGCATGAAAATAATCTTTGTCCTAGTTACAGTTTTAGTACGTAAAAAAGCTGTCAATTACAATTGATTCTTTTTAACATCAGTAAGTTGGTAGGAGCTGTTTTATTTCAGGCTCTGAAAGGTTAGGTGTCTTTAATTTTTTAAAAGTCAAATTCTTTATTTATTTACTTTTGTATGGATATGCATGCACTCACACTACAGAATATGTAGAGACCAGAAGACTTTCAAGGAAATAGGCTCTCTCCTTCCACCACACGGGATGGAACTCAGGCTGCAGATTTGGCTGCAAGCCCCTCTACCTGCTGAGCCACCTCACAGACCCTCAGTTATGTATCTCAATGGACTATTGAAGGTTGAGTAATAGCAGAAACGACAGCTTCTCTTTGGCACAGCATTAACAATGGAGCAGGAATAAGCTGGGCATTTTATCTCCCCTGCTCTTGCAATGCAGAATACAGATTCTCAACTGAGAAACTTATCTAAATGGAGAAAAATCACACACCATGCAGTATGACAGCACATAGTGTTTTATTTTCTGTAATCATATTTAAATTCCAAAAGAAAGTTTCCAAATTTTCTTTCTTGGAAAGAGCTGTCCTGGTTTTCTCATAGATCATAAACTCTCTGTTTGGGCAGAAGAAATGTCCCTTCCTCTTATGTAATTAGTTGAAAATGGTGTAATTTGCAAGGAATTGTTCTGTCTTACTAAGTTAACATAGAGAGTTTCTAAATGCAGGGCAAACTCTCCGGGATGAAAGACAACTATGCTATCCAAAGCCACTCATGAGCCCAGCTGTGGGGAGGTGCGAACACAGCTTGGAGGCTGTGAGGACCCATCCCATTACTTGCTATTATTTGATCTTCCTATATACAGTTGGAGCATACTGAGAGCTAGGGGTCACCTGGGGAAAATCTGTGTGGCCAGCTACAGAAGAAAGTTTGGGCTCTGTATTTTGAAGCATTTTGAGGTGTGTCCAGCAACCAGTAGCTCTCAGAATCACTGGTAAGAGAAACAGTGGGCATCATTTTGTTAGGTGGTAAAAGTCCTTTTGAAGAAGTGACAGAGAGGTACCCGCAGGAAGAGAACTTATATGAATGCTCTTCCAGGGCCATATCGGTGAGGTCCTGGGTCCAGTGGAGGTTTGATTGGCTCTGGGAAAGGACTGGAAGGTGGGTCGGAGTGACCACAGGAAGAAGGGAAGTTTTGGTGGAGTGAAATGGGGATAAGGAAAAAACTGCATCTTGTTGGAAAGATGAACACATGTCATGACACCGGGAAGTCATGGGAGCAGCAGCAGGACACTGGAAAGTCATGGGAGCAGCAGCAGGACACTGGAAAGTCATGGGGGAGGAGGCAGAAGTAAGAACTACGGATATGTATCACATGCAAGAGTGGAAGTGAACTCTGGTCGGGACTTGCTGCTGTCAATCAGGATACAGCAAAGGGGGATATAGGATGCTGGCAATGCTGGTGATGGGAAGAGGTCGCCTTGGCGTCTGGTGGCTGGAGAAGGTAGAGCCAAAGACTCAGCTTTCATGCCAAATGCCAGATGTGAGAGAAAGAAGGAAAGGAGCCAGGAGTGGCTATCAAACTCCAGCTTGACTACACATTTTTGGGTGACTGGTGGGGCCATCTGCTAAGGTGACATCTGGCTTCCACTGTCAGGACAGATGTGAGTGCTGTTTGGGGGAAATTATGTTGGAATAATAAATGGACTTCAGAGGACATGGTACCAAGGCTTTGACTTGGGAGTGAAGATGTCTTCCTTATTGCTCTGGCAGTGCAAGTAAAAAATATGACGTTTTTCTTATAGGAAAAGAAACAATGAAAGAAAGAAGTAAAATTAAAGACCCCAAGAATCAAGCAGGGTGTGGTTGCACACACCTGTAGTCCCAGCATTGGGAAGGCAGAGGTGGGTCTCTGAGCTTGAGGCCAGCCTGGTCTACATAGTGAGTGCCAGAATAACCAGGGCTTGATAGTGAGACCCTGTCTCTAATTAATAAATTAATTAAAATGAAAAGTCCCAAGAATCTGAATATGTTTCAGTGGAGCTCATTTCTAATCTGCAGTGATGTATTTCTAACCAATTAAATCTGAAATTAAATTATAGCTAAGTGTCCTGCTGTTAATACTGTGATGAAAAGCACTTTTGGTTGTTGACCGTTGCCGTTGATAATTTTAAGTGTCTCCCTAGGCACACATTAGTAGCTGCGGGTCAGTGACATCCCTGTGGCCTTTTCAGGCTCATGTCTCTTTCTGCTGGTTTCTCTCAGTGGGCCCGTGGCTTGTGCTGGCTCTGTTTGTTAAGGAGCTTGGTTAAATCATGAAAAGTCTGCCCTTCAGGCCGTCCAAGATTCCTTCCTCCTGGATGAACACAAAGGAGCCTTTGATGCTTATGGGCTCAGTGTCCAAAGGAACAGTTCCAGGGCATCCAGTTCTGCCTGGGTCTCAGTTATCAGATCACCTCCCCATGTTCTTCTTCCTCTTCCTCCTTTGTCTTTTAACAGTTGTGAGAGTAGCTTAGAATAGGGAGATTCCAGTGAACAAAAACAGCTGAGTCTTGCTGACAGAAAAATCCGCATCCATGCATTTACATGGCTGGCATTGACTTTGGCTTTTTTCTCCAGATGTGCCATTTAATTCTAAACACAGCTTTACAGTGTAGACATTACTATCAGCCCCATTTTACAGACAAATAAGTGAACCTCTGAGATGAGTTCATTGTTCCTGTGTCTCCCGCCAGAGAGGAAGGGCTGGAAGTTCCACACAGGCATATCCCTCATCCTCAACAGCGGTAGGGACGGCCATTAGTAAGTGTTAGTGTGCATTCTTGGGCAGTATCTCAAGGAACCTAGAAGCAAAACCATCTAACCCAGGACTTAACCAGAACTTACCCCACAAAATCTGGTCTGTGAGACAGAGGGAATAACAGTAACTCGCTAATAAAACTACCTTCCTGCCTACCTTTTTGTGAAATTTGGCTTGAGGAAGGATCAAACATTTGTAACAACCTAGATTGAAAGGAGGCTCCAGCAGCAAACAGATCAAGCCACTTGGTGCATGTGGTGCATGTAAATCATCGTCTGTTTTAGCACTTTTATGTGCTGTGAAGTTTCATAATAGCAGTATAACTGTTTTTCAGGTTGTAAGCTTCTCCAGTAGGAACGGTCTGTCTTGTTTGAAAGCATTTTTAACTGAAAAACAGCTACAAGCTCTGGCAAGTGTTCAGAGTCACAAACAACCTTGTTCTTTCTCAAACTATTCTGTTCAAAAGACATTTATTTTTTCTTACGCCCTGCCAAGGTTTAGGTCCTCTGAACCCCGTTGCCTCCCACAATTGCTCTCCAGCCAAATTCTCTTTGTCGCCTCTCCCAGTTAATCTTGGTTCTCTGCACCTGAGCAGGGGACAGACACCCCAGAGGCCGTAATGCACTTAGGCAGAACTTTCCCTTTGGGCTGCCAGACCCAGACAGGCCCAGGTGCCTAGTGATTGAAGTTGAAATGAACTTTGGCTCTGTTCAAGGTTTTGATTTGGATATGCAGGAAAACTTCTTTGTAATATGTGCCAGGGAAATACAATTTTATAAAATAATCATATGCAGGGAATCGGGCTGCTCTGTGGCCCCTCCACTGGGATACCTCAAATGCAATATTACAAAGGGAGGGTAAAGCAGAAGGACAAGACCAACACCGTTTTCATGTGAAACACATGCTTGCAGAGACTGGAATGTAAGCACCCTTTTCCAAGGCCTCGGGAACCATGCTCCCCAAGGAGCAGATGCTCTCAGAGTTACTGCTCCAGCCATCATGACTTCCTCCCAGGTCGTAAAAACATTGAAAAGAATGCACTGAGAGACAGAATGTGGTCTTGGAGTTTCCATCACCTAGCATGAAACTACAGGGCTGTGTAACTTCTTTAAAACCTATTTACAAGCTGTAGAGATTTTTCACAAGATGTGTGAGGGCCTGGGGTTGGTCCCCGACACAGGGTCAGCAAGATAGCCCAGCATGTAACAGCATTTGCCATACTAAGCTGATAATCTTGAGTTCGATCCTGGAGCTCACACAAAGTGCCTGATGTTAGGGCAGCAACTGTAATCCAAGCATTCTGGTGGATAGGTGGTAGCCGGAAATGGAAGAATTGCGCACAAGTGTGCCAGCCAGCTAGCCTTGGGTACTCAGTGCAGCCAGCTAGCCTCAGGTACTCAGTGCAGCAGATATAAGAAAGAGAGAGGTAGCTCCCCAAATCTGTCCTTTTATCTCTATATGTGTACAAGGGCACCACACTCACACATCATATACACACAATAATATTATAATACTGCTTTCAAAGTCTATAAAAGATGGTCCTTTGGATTCTAAAATTAAATACTATTTGTAGAACTCAACACAAGCCTAGGTAAAACCCCATTCACATTTACTCTTTTTAACTTATATGATCATTTTTGTCTACAAAATGAGTGATTGATTTGAAAAACTATTCAAACAACTGTAGAAAGCTGTAAAAAAAATCACATGTTCCTGGTTTTATTTCTCTGATTATTCTTATCATTACTATTATATCTATAAACAATTTACAGAATTAAACTAAAATATATTGTAATGAGTAATTAAAATTAACATTAGTGAGTAAATTCACCACTTTGGGAGAGTCTAGATGATGAGTATATGGATAGACATTTCCTCGAAAAGTCTTTGCATTTTCAAGACTGAATGAAAATTTAAGTAATAAGACATTAGACAAAAATATAAAGGTAATAACATTGGAAATGTAAGTAAAAAAATCCAATAATAATAAAAGAAAAAATATGGTATGAGAGTAGGCATGCCTGATATGACCTCTTCAACTAAACCTCATTAAACTACCAAAGAATATATACAGATAAAACCCAAAACCAATAAAAGAAATCAAAGGTATAAGGAACTCACAATTAAACATCAGTGCCACAGCTCTGGTATGAGTGAAGGCCAATAGATGCTCTGAATTCTAAACATAGGTAGTAGCAGTGAACACTGCAATGGAGCCCAGACTCACCTCCACTGCCCAAGAAGAAAAGGCCCCGCTCATGGGCATAGCAGAAGGAGGCAGCCACCTCCAAAGGTTGTGCATACTTCACAGAGATCAAATAAGGCCCACTGAGTCAGGTTATAACCAAAGGGTAAAAAGAACTTTGCCTGACCCAGAAAAGAAGTAGAGAGTCTGAAAAACAGAGGGACAAGCCAATGACTTATAAAACAGAATCTGTCTTGCACCAACTGTCCCAGATAACAGTAGTAAGATTAATAGAGCTTATGCCCCATAGACTTGTGTTTCAAAGCTTGGGCCACAGGGGGTGGCATTATTAGGAGGTGTGGCCTTGTTGGAGTAGATGTGGCCTTGTTGGAAGAAGTGTGTCACGGTGGGGGCTGGAGTGAAAAACACAACCCAGACATAGACAAATCAATTAGAAAAACACATTGACAAAGGATATAAGTTATGGTGTAATTACAACTGTGGAAGGACTCAGAAGGCAGAATTCATCGATTTTGCTACATTGACAATGGAAAACTCTCAGCAATTGTGGAATGCAAGAAAAATATTTGTAGCTTTCCAAAATCACCTTCCAGAAGCTTCCTCTGTGCCTGGCAATCACTACAGATTTCTCCTGGGCTTCAGAAGAAACTCATATGTGAAACTCAAGTACTCATGTACTTGCACACCATGCTAGTGTCCCAGGCAAAGCAATGCAACGAGCAAGACATCATGTGCCGCACTGTAAAGACAGGGGCGAAGCTGCTGGGATTTGGGCTTGGGTTGGCTGTTTTAGCAGATGAAGTGAAATCCAGATCAAACATCAAAGTTAAGAGAGTTTAGCAAGGTGACTACAGACAACTAATGCATGAAGTTCACTTGTGTCTCTGAAAATCAGAAAGAGCTAGAAACTAAAGCTTTTACAAATGTGATCTACAACAGCGTTGAAGTTAATTACCTATGAATAATTCCTACTAAAGGCATATGGGATTTTTATGGGAAAAATTACAAAGGACTGAGGAAAAGAAAACTCACAACAAAAACAAAAATGAATTAACACTGTTTAAAAGCTTCAATAATGCACAGGTTAGCTTTTTTCCTCAAAAAACCAGTCTATGGACTCCAAGCAACTTCATAACACATGTTCAGAAAAATCTCAAGAACAAATCTAACAGATGTACTTGTGGATCATGAAATTTTGTTTCCAAAATGTGTGCAAAAAGACAAACTCTAAATTTACCACTTGTATGCAAAACAAAGGCTATGGTTAGCCAAGCTATTGTGAAGTAACTCCAGGATAGCACATTCCTTCAAGGGGACTGAGGGTGCTTCCCAAAGCTCTGCGGTGATGGTGGCGGGGTGTTAAAGTGGAGCAGGGCAGATACCTCATAAGTGTTCCCCTTTATATATGGATCTCAAGGAACAGGATTGTGGGAAAGCAAAGCTTTTTAATCAGAGTGTGGGAGCTACTGGATGCCCAGAGTATGTGAGTCAAATGAATCTGAGCCACAAGTTTCACATCATGCATAGAAATGAAATCCAGTCAGATATGGATAGGAAAAGGCATACCAAAATGATTGCATTCATAAGATACTAGAGGTGACTTTTGGTTTTTTTTAAAGGGTTTATTGTACATTAAGATCTCCAAAATCCCAAAACAGAAAGTGTACAAAAAGTGATGGGTTTAGTGCAGAACTCTCTCAGACCTTCATAGCAGACCTCATACCAATATTGTCCAAACTATTCTCCAAAATAGAAACAGAAGGAGCACTATCCAATTCCTTCTATGAAGCCACAATTATGCTTATACCAAAACCACACAAAGACCCCCCCAAAAAGGGAACTTCAGACCAATTTCCCTTATGAATATCGACACAAAAATATTCAATAAAATTCTCAAAAACTGAATCCAAGAATACATCAAAACAATCATCCATCATAAACAAGTAGGCTTCATCCCATGGATGCAGGGATGGTTCAATATATGGAAATACATTGATGTATTCCACTATATAAACAAACTCAAAGAAAAAAGCCCACAAGATCATCTCATTAGATGCTGAGAAAGCATTTGACAAAATTCAACACCCTTCATGATCAACGTCCTGGAAAGATCAGGAATTTAAGGCCCATATCTAAACATAGTAAAAGCTATATACAGCAAACCAGTAGCTATCATTAAACAAAATGAAGAGGAACTTGAAGCAATCCCACTAAAATCAGGGACTAGACAAGGCTGCCCACTATCTCCCTACTTATTCAATGTAGTACTCGAAGTCCTGACCAGAGCAATTAGACAATGAAAGGAGGTAAAAGGGATATGAATTGGAAAGGAATTAAGTCAAAATATCACTATGTGCAGTTGACATGATAGTATACTTAAGTGACCCCAAAAGTTCCACCAAAGAACTACTAAGCCTGATAAACAACTTCAGCAAAGTGGCTGGTTTTAAAATTAATTCAAACAAATTATTCACTTTCCTATACTCAAAGGAAAAACAGGCTGAGAAAGAAATTAGGGAAATGACATCCTTCACAATAGTCCAAAGTAACATAAAATACCTCAGTGTGACTCTAACTAAGCAAGTGAAAGATCTGTACGACAAGAACTTCAAGTCTCTGAAGAAAGAAATTGAAGAAGATCTCAGAAGATGGAGAGACCTCCCATGCTCATGGGTGTTTTCCAGCTACAGAATTCACAGGAATTGTTCAAAATGTTTAGAACTTCAGAGTAAAGCAACATCTATGTTAAAATGGCAAAAGAGAGCCTGGTGTGATAACACATGCCTTTGGGGGGCAGAGGCATGCAGATCTCTGTGACTTTTCAGTTAACCTAGTCTATATCAAGTTCCAGAACAGCCCAGGCCTCATCCTGAGCTCCCATCTCCAAGAAAGAAAAAGGAGGAGAAGAAAAAATGATAGAGTCTTCTTCCTCTTTAGTTTCACTCAAGAGTTTGTCACACTGACTAAAGCCAGCTGCTACAGTGATTATTACCAGGATAATTTAAGCTCTGCATACTGAGAATTGGCAAGCAAACAGAACTGCAAGAGTACATGGGATGAGGTTGAAACTGGCAGGATCACTTGACTTGGGGAGCTTCTGACCTTTATGGTAATGTTCAAGATAAGCTCACCCCATGACTCACAAGTTTCGCTTTTTTATTTTTGCTTATAGCTTCTGACGTTCTACACACACACATACACACACACACACACACACACACACACACACACACACACACACACCACAGTTTTCCCCTCCCTGCTCTCCTTTGGTCTCTTCCCCCTTCCACTCCCTGTCCCACCCACTCCTCCTCCATTTCTTTTCATAAAAGTGCAGGCTTCCCATATAAGAAGACCAAGCTACACCACTCTTTTATTCTTAGGCACATTCTAAACACACATACTGGAATCCTATTAGCAAATTCATTGATAAGATTGATCAAAACTAGAAACAAAATGGCCAGAAAATGTGGAAGAGGAGGGGGGAGAAGGAGGAGGAGGAGGAGGAGGAGGAAGAGGAGGAGGAGGAGAAAGAGAAAAAAGAGCAAGGAAGAGGAGAAAGAGGAAAAAGAAAGTTTCGTTTCACATGGGAATAGAATAATCACCTGCAATCTAGATGTATCTTACAAAAAAATTAAGTAAATAATATAGATAGAAAAACTATAAAAGCCAGAAATTCTTATCATAGATGTTGGAACTGCAGTGACTTCTAATAGAGAGGTGGGGCGGGTTAGAAGCACTGCTCAGGAGAGATGCTACAGGGTAAGCAAATTTCTACCTTTGACCTTCATGATACATGGGTGTACATTTTTAGCTATTGACTAAGCATGCATGTGCACTTTATGCATGGATAATATTTGCAGTTAAAGTGTAAATATATGTGATTATGAGAGACAAAGGCCAAAAAATAAAAGCCCAAAAGATATTGATTGATGGCTTGACTTTTTTTGGTACCAATAAACTTACTCACCAAAGCAAGGATTTGCTCAGAAAAACAGATTAAAGATGAGAAAATATGCACAGTTATAAGAAGAGAGGTCTTTACGGTTCAACCCCAGGCAAGGTTCGCAATGCTGGGCACAATTGAGCTGCAACGTCTTCAAACAGTAACCGACTGTTCAGCTCTATCCTTGTTGAACCCTCCTAGGTCCGTAATGACTTCTGAAACAACAACCTCCCTGTTTTCTCTGAGTAGAAGATTTTAGAACAAAATATTTCTGGAAATCTCTTCTAGTTGAATCTTCCAGTATCAGAGAAGAGAATGGCTTCTATCTAGTACCCTGATTTTTTTTTTTTATGTCTTTGAGGTCAAGGACTTTTGAAGTACAATAGTGAGAGAGTTTGCTCATCTAACTTTGGGTTATCTTTGTAAATGTTAGAGGTGTGTGTTTGCTCTACACTGCTGCAGACATCCTATCTTGGCTTTGTCCTGCAGAGTTTCAAGACAAGCTATAAATTTACAGCTATATAGAATATAAATGTAAATAGTACTGAGTTATTCGAGGAATCTTTAAACTCCTCCAAAGACAAGCAAAAATAAATCTTAAGAGTACTGCTGAGTGCACACAGAGGAGAGGGAGGGATAGAGGGAGGAAGGGAAGGAGGGAGTGATAGAGGGAAGAAGGGAGAGAGAGAGGGAGGGAGAGGGAGAGAGGGAGGGAGAGGGAGAGAGGGAGAGAGGGAGAGAGGGAGAAAGGGAGAGAGAGAGAGAGAGAGAGAGAGAGAGAGAGAGAGAGAGTAAGAGACAGAGAGAAACAGACTATACTAGAATTATTTCCTTTATAGGAACAAGCACATCTCTACAATCTCAGTGAAACAAAAAGATCTATGTTCTAGGAGCACTATTACGGGGAACATTCAAGTAAAAGGAAGTTAGGAGAACTTGAGGAATCTTTCTGGGAAAAACATGTCACTGAGTATGCACATGGAGTGAATATATGTGTTCTGGTCATGATGTGACTAATTTGGAATAAGCTACCTTCAGTTCTGTAATCATCCTTAAGACAAACAGGTTAGATCCCAGCAGTTGGGTTTAGAGACAGCAGGTCTCCTACCTCTTCTCACTACAAATCTTCTTCCAGCGCTCATCACGATTTTCTTGTTGTTTTGTTGCTATTGTTTTGAGGCCCACTGAGTTAAACCAAGGTCACCTGTATGACCATGGGCTTGGTACTGTCCACAGGAGCCTGATTCCCACTGGTTCCTCAGTGGGTATAGAACTTAAAACAGTGACTACCTCAGAATCTACCAGGAGCCTGTAGTTGAGCAGAAAGCAAGTGCTTTGCTTTGGGAAATTGCAGGATGTTCAGACACTGCTCTGGTGAGGGATGATGGCCTTCTCTGTGGTGTGCAGGTCATGCCATGCCAGGTCAATAGCTATAGTTCTCTTTAGGTTCCTGAAACTGAGACAAGTGAGTCAAGCTCAGAGCAGAGGAGGGAAAGCAGCACGCATGTGCTTGATTTTTCTGTACTGTAGCACAGAGAACTCATAAAAGTTGGAAGCACTTTTGTTGTTGTTGTTGTTGTTGTTGTTGTTGTTGTTGTACAATATAGAATGGGAATCTCACACTTTATAGATCTGGGGGTAGGGTTCTTTTCATCTATAAACTAAGGAATATATATAAACATATATATATATACATATATATATATATATATTGCCTGTGGGTTGTTGGAAAGATCAAACAAGTAATAAGTTGTGAAAATACACAGTAAATCACAAACTATGAGTCTGCTGTTGACTACACCCTGTTTTCCCAGCAACAAAGGTGTTGTGGACACAGTTCTAGTGTGTTAGTGGCTCTATAGTCATCAGTGGTAGGAGGCACAGTGGGAGGCGAAGAAGCTGAACAGGGACATACCCATGGCTTGGTTCGCACAGTTTGCTAGCCACACCCTCTGTTAGATTAATAACTGGGAAGATATTCTGAGCACCATTGTGTATGAACAGAAAGTTTCTAAGCAGCCCTGCTACTTGCTTTAGTTCTCTCATTATAACTTTAAGATACAGGATTAGTATGAAGGAGGACTCTTAATCAGAAGCAACCACTGCCTTAGTGGTAAAGCAACCATTCATGTATTGTCATTGATGAGTGGGTACTGTGCAATTTGGTTTACTCAGTATTTCTAGAGACGAGCATGACTGAATAATCAATATTTTTCAATATATAATATATCTTTGAATGGAGTGTGGATATATTTGTCCAGAGAGAGAAAATCTCTAGACCTCTCCAGGGCAGAAAGCACATCTTTCAAGGATATAAAAAGCTTATGATCTGAACCTATGAGTATGTAAGCACAAGGTTAAAGGGAACTTTCTCATTTCTGTTTTTTGAGGCTTCCCAGGCTAAGGGAGGGAATCTTTGATGCTTAGGAATATTAATATGTATGTAGGCACTCTGAGAAGAGCAAACCAGTGGTGACCATACCAGTAAAGGGTTCCAAGTGAACATATGAGCGGGATACTCTGTTGTGGGGAACTATCCTCCTTAGCAGCTTCCCGACCTCTGCTTGCAGGCAGCAGAATTGTTCCACAAGCTGTGATAACACAAACTGTCTGCACACTTTGCTGAACAACCCTTGGAAGACGAAACTGCTTTGGATTAAAAAGTATTGCATGAAAACTACTCATTTAATTTGCTGTTCAAGTGTTCTGTCTGCTCCTTAAAATGCATGGCTATGAAGGAATATGGCTTGCCATATAATTGGCTAGCAATTTGAAATATCAGTAATATTCGATGACACTTGACAATTTATAACATATTCCTGTATGCTATCCTGTGCAGGAAAAGGAAGAAAAGAAAAAAATTATTGGTTATCCATTACCTGTCATCTGTTAAAAGACTTACTCCAAATACATTTTCACTCCACACCCCCAGCAGGTCTGTTCATGGAGTCACCCACTTGACTTTTTATGGAAGAAACAAATTTAGAGACATTAAGTAGCTTCCCTAGGGAGTCAGCTGTGTGTATCTGTCTTGAAGATTTACTGCTCTTGATCTCACACCCCTAGTTCCCAGGACACACATCTTTTACATTGAAGGTGAGAAGAGCGGTCAACTACCTATGGGTCAGAATTAGGCATACTGTAATATCCAGTCATTTTATGGCAAAATTGTACTTTTCTGTTTTACTGTTTAAGAGTCTATTCATAAATTACCAAAATTGGAGCATGTGCTATTACAGTTTCAGGGCCTCGTGAAGGTTCTCATGGGGTTAGGTCTTCAGGGTGGCAACATTGACTTCTGGTTGTCTGACTTTAAGAGGTAGGATATGGTGTGCGTTACTATTAGTCGTAGAAGACAGCACTGGACAGAATTTGATTTTGTTCCCATGGAACCTTGGTTAACTTCTGAAAGAGAGATGTGACAAATATCCAAGCTTGGTGGCTAATAAGTGACAGGATTTCATTGTTCTTTACAGCTGCATAGAACTCCACTGAATGTAATCATTTTCCTAGAAGTCCTGTGGCCAGGACATCTTCAGGATGTATTTTCAGTTCTGAGCATTTGCTCCTTGGCTCAAATCCACCAGCAGCACTTCCATGCCCTGCCTCTTTTGTTAACCTGTTCTCTTCCCTGATCCCTGTGTCCTTCCCCTTTAGGAGGTACAGGACGGGGAGTAGCTTGCCACTTTTCCCTTATGCTGGATCTACATCTGTACATTGGGAGGCCTGTTTGTCACTTTGTCAAATGCGACGCTGTCTGCTCCCACTCCTCCCACTTACAGCTCTGAAGAGCGGCCAAGGACTCAGCAATTTCTCCTTTTTTATCCACCATCTTCATGGCTCCTTTAAAATTCTGTTTATAGAATTCAGTATACACAGTTGTTTTTCCACTGATAAGATTTCAACCATATATATATATATATATATATATATATATATATATAAAATACAAAATTATTTTTAAAGTTTTCAGATACCAAAACACAAAAATCACACTGAAAAGCACAAATTCACAAGTGTGCATGGCTATTAACTTTTATTAGCTGGGTACACTCGTGTAACCCAAAGCCAGAACAAGAAATAGAACCTTGCAAGCATTACAAGCTCTGATCCTTCAGTAGTTGGTGTAATACTTTTAATAACAAAGAGCTTTGTGCTGAGTAATACGGTTTTATGACTGTTGCATTAGTCTCAAGCTCCAGCATACCCTGGCTACAGAGTGGGAAATCATGCCAAAATAAAAGCATACACATGTGGCACAATTGCCCATGTGAGCCTAGAAATGCAGCTGCTATAACTAACATTGTCGGTTAAGGGTTCGAGAGGGAAAAAGAGAATCTTGGTTTTGGGGTTTCTTAGCATGCCCTCATATCAGTCTCCGGTAGGCGTGTTCCCCAGGGCACTAAGGAACCTCTGATTCTTTTCTGGTTCTGTCAGTCAGTTCCCCATCCCTGTGGCACAGTGCTGAGATCACCCCAGGAGGGAAGGCTTCTCTGGCTTGTGGTTCAGTGTGTCATCCAATATCCTCTGGCTTGAAAGTGTTCATTTGAAACTGTCCCTTGTTCCCCCTCTTTTTACTTTTTATCTTGGCATCTCCCCAATCATTTGTGCTAAAAGAAGTCCTTCATGTGTTCTATTTAACAGGAGATCAAAGTCCATTAAGTTGTGCCTGCCTAGGTAGAGAGAACAAGACCCTCTGACTGAGGAAGGACTTCCTCCCCATGCAGCACAGCTCCTTCCACTCTGGAAGTCCTGAAGCTAAAGATTTTAATGAGAAAGTATTTTCCAAGCCTGCCTTTAATAAATCTATTTCCTTCCACCAAGTTCAGTCTGCCAGGTTTTTGGTTGAGTAGGAAGCCATGCAAATTTTAAGCTCCTGTAACAGTAACAGGACTGTGATGAGTGAGGCGAGGAGGAGGAGGAGGAAGAGGGGGAAGAGGAGGAGGAGGGGGAGGAAGAGGAGGAGGGGGAGGAGAGGAGGAGGGGGAGGAAGAGGAGGAGGGGGAGGAGGAGGTTGAGGAGGAGGGGGAAGAGGAAGAGGAGGAGGGGGATGAGGAGGGGGAAGAGGAAGAGGAGGAGGGGGAGGAGGAGGAGAAGGTTGGTGTTCCCCTATTTGCTTTCAAGTGTTTCCTACGGGGTCCTAGCCATTGGGGCCTGGGTATTTCTTTGGAATTCCTTTGGCATTTCCAATGCTAATCTTTGCTAGTTCTTCCAAGAGGATTGTTATAAGATGAGCCTTCCCAGCTCCTCCCAAGATCTTCCCACTGTCAGTCCCAGATGCATATACTTGTTCTTACACACAGTATCACTTTTGTCATCCATACCTCAAGATCATGCTACCAAGGAGAAGACCTTGTCATGAAACTTTATCATGATGCTTGGACTTTGAACACCACTCCTAAACCAGAAGCTAAATTGTAGCCGTATTAGGTATTTCACGATAGTAGATAAAGGTGTTTGTAAATTCAACCTTTTCTTTCTGTTCCCTTCTCTTTGGGCTACTTTTAATTATTTCCTTCTATTTTAGTTGGTCTTCATGTTATTTGTCTGTGTTGAGAAAAGAATGGATATAACCTTGGGTAACTTACCCCGACTCCAGACTTTCAGGACATTATCTTTCTTAGAAGCATACTCCCTGAAAAACCTTTCCCTTTAAGTCCAGTTCCAAGATAATCTCAAAGCAAACAGTTTTCAAGTCTCCATAGTAAAACCCATGGAGAATGTCTGTTGTTGGTGGCGATCATGGCTGGAGGACTGACTACACGGGTAACAAGAGACACTCACTCTCTCCTGAAGACTGTCCACTGTGCAGGCTTCTTCTATCTCCTCACACAATCCATCAACCGTGCTGAGATAGCTATAACTCACTTCATGTCACAAATGAACAAAGCCTAAGAATTTGGATGGCTTGCTTCTGGCCACCCAGTGAGTGAGTAGAGGTTTTTAGGCAGGTCTGTCTGACTACTACTGGCTCTTCTGAATTGTCCTTTTATGTTCTGAATCAAGGCAAAGCTGCTAGATCTTCTCAGGGGCCTAGAGCTTTTGCACCAGCCTTGGATTTCTGACTTCTCCTCCAGTCACTTTCTAGCCAAGGTTTTCTTAGTCTCTTCAATGTCTGCATGAAGACAGTCTCTCTCTGTTCTCCTCCCAGAGCCCTACCTTTTTTCAGGAGACTGCTACTCAAAATAACTACAATGCTGTGCTCTGTGAAGATTCATGAATTCATTTTGGTTCTTCCTGGGTGACTCAGTCACTTCATGAGAGCCTCCCAGAGACCATTCCTGAGCCAGGAATGACTGATACTGGCATTGGTTTTATGCAGCTTGAAGGGAAGCGATATGTGGGGGATTTTAGAAGTTTCCTCAACAGATTGATCAATAGTCTTTGGCCAAAGAGTAAGGGGAACACAGGCACAACACATTTCAAGGATAATTAACAAATAATTAGACATATAGGAGAGATAGACCCTTTCTTCCTTTATTTTCCTAGGCTGAGGAGCTGTGCACTAGGCTGATCAAAGGATTACTGTGAGGAGAAAGGTTTACTGGCACCTGCAGTGGACACACACATGACAAAAGTCATGAGTAGCTCACAGGGTGGCATGAAGTTATCTTTATAAGACAAGATCTCAGAAAGGAGACAGAGTAAAGAGACACTTTGGGCTTTAAGGGGTGAAATCACCAGAAGGTGAATATGCAGGGAAGACTAACAGGACTTCGATGCTGTCGTTGCACAGTTCTTCAGTTGGTTACTAAAGCTCCATTTCTGTCTCTTCACGTTCCTCCTGACCAGAAGACTTTGGCAGGAAGTGGTATTTAGAGCAACCTTCATTTCTCAAAGGTCTCTGCTTTTGTCATAGAAGAGAAGCTCTGGGAAGGAGTCCTTCTGTTGAATTTCAAATACTTGCAGATCAAAATAACCCTCATGTCAAAAATGCCATATTTTAGGATAGAAAAATTGTGATTACCCACAAAAGTAACAAAGATCTGATGAATATGTAGATCTACGGAACACAAAATATAGCACTTTAAATGTATGAAGAGATAAGTTTCTGAACTAAAAGACTCAAACCTAACATTGGCTCAAAAAGGAAAATTGCAGAAAGAGACATATAATTTGACAACATGATGAAATGTAAGATTCTGTAGAACAAATTTAAAGATACATAAGTAGAAAACAAAAATAACGTAGTGTACAGAGATAATAATCACTGAAATTATGATAACAACCACATCTGGGAAATAGGAAAATAAGCAGGAAGGACCACCAAGTTCTCCAATCCACCCTTGACGTTAAGTGTCTTGCAGTAAACAAGCAAGATGCTTAATCCATGGATAAAGTGGATGTTCATCAGGCTCATCATCTGCTGCTCAGATATTATACATGCTTAAATATTTTATGAGTTACTTTGAAAAGGGAATAATATGCTGATTCCTCTCCTAGAAGGATCTATGAGTGTCTGACTGAGAGTCTGGTGTTATGTCAAAAGGCATCATAGGGACTGTCGGGAGCAAGCTATTGTTGCCTCCTAGTGCTACATTCTTCTCTCTGGAATCCATAAGGACTCAGGTCCTTACTAGGGATAACACAAAGGTTTCACATCCTTCCAGGCCAGTCTTAATCTGCTGCCAGGCCTTGCAAATGGAACTCCCTTTTTTAAAAACAGTTTCAGTAAACGTTTGAGAATTGCATCCAATGGAATTGAGTTGTACACCCTTCTTTAGAGTAAAGCATTATTTTCCAGGGGAGTAAGATACCATCTAGGCCTTGGTAATGTCTGGATATGTTATACCCATAATGGGGAAATAGCTGATAAGCTCCCCTCAGCTGACATTAAGGGAGAGGTTTTACAAGGAAAGCCACATGTTGTGTTTGCAGAAGAGACATACTTCAAGTAGTAAGAAACAACTAATATCTATCACAAGAAAAGAACAAAAAGTGATTTATTATTATCATTGACATTATGTAACATATTTCCAAAATGCTATTTCATACTAAAGCATATATCAAATATGAAACATGAGAGAATTGTTCTACCTACAAAACATACAACTAGATTTAGTCCAGTTTACTGACAAGGAGAACCTGTTCTAAAGTACGGGGTCACAGGCTTCTTTGGAACAGGAAGTGTGGTGTCAGGTACATGGACATGTCCTTCTAAGAATTATTTCAGAATGAAGGAAGAATGGGACACAGTCCCAGGGCAGCAAGACTAGCAAGAATGGACCTGGAAACAGGTTCCAGCCAGCTGGCTTACCTCAGGGCACTATTAGCTCAGTACACAGATGACGGCAGTTAGGGCGTCTGAGTACAGGAGAAGCTGGTAAGGTCCCAGATCTCTTCTGATGTGTCTCTGCCAATGCTTCTTGATGCACTGGGATTACAGGTCCATGCTATAACACTCAGGAGGCATCACTGGGGCAAGAGATGCGATGTGCTACTGGGCTGACTGGCTAAAGGTCTGTGCAGAGAAAGAACAATCAGCCTCGTTATAAACAGCTAAATCTTTGACAATGTTGAGACTAGCATGGCCCAGTCCTTAGAACGTCTTGCATGGATATCAAAGACTATGGATGGAGGCTGGAGAGATGGCTCAGTGGTCAGTTCTATCTACCGGAGTCCCATTTTTAAAACACAAACACACAATACAAAAAGATAATAGTAATCACATCTCAGTGATAGGGAGAGAACCAGGGACGATCACCAAGTGTATCCAGCCTGTCTTCAATGTTAAACAACAACAACAACAAAAACAAACAAACAAACAAAAAAACAAAAAAACCCACCGAATATCAGATGCTTATTCCATAGATAAAGTGGGAGTTCCACATGTTCGTTATGCTGCTCAGATGTATATTTTTAAATATTTCAGAATATTTAGTAATACTGTTCATATCAATATCAACAATTTTATTTCATATATTATACATAGTACAATACAATAATAATATATAAAATTATAAATAATATTAATTATAACAAATTTAAAAGATATCTTAATAACTATGGTACATATAAACATTAGAGCAGAATAAATACCATGCATAGAAGGAATAACTGCAAAATGACAACAAAGGTCGGTTAATCAAGAATACAAAGATGCTTCCCTGTGGTCAACAGCAGAGCTCCAGACAGCAGATGCAAATCCTAACAAAGCTCGAAGGGGCAGTGGATACCACACCTGCATGCTCAAATGCTCCCTTTCTACAGCAGCCAGGACACTAGCAAAGCTATGAAAGAGCTGAGCAGCATCCACCAACTGGATCGGATGATATTTATAGACCTTCAAAACCAGGATAACCACGGCCTTCAAGTGTGTATGAAACACTGGCCAACACTGGTGACACACTAACCCACAAAAGAGATTCCAACGTGGTTAAAGGAGATATAATTATAG